>NW_024883114.1:2500-137159 GCF_019059575.1 Amphibalanus amphitrite | reverse complement strand
ATTTGGTAGCCGAGGTCTGTGGAGGTCTGTGACGTCGGCTGGGCGTGAAGTTTTCCCTTCACCATAGGCTTTGCACACAAACTGGCCAAAGTTCATGCCCGGATAGCCAAGCCTGAAGGGCAACAAATGATTACATTTTGCCCTTATTAGATTCAGCGCTTCATTTTATAACTGAAAACGTCCGTTATTAGGCCTCTATGGAGGTTCAAAGTACTCGAAATCGAAGTTCAAGAAGATACTGTCCGAGCACAATCTGGTAACATCACGTGACTTCTTTTCAACAGATTATATATAATTTAAGGATATATTTACACGATTTCTGCCTAAAACATCATAAATAGTACACTTTTAATATTTATTACTTCTGTTTAAGTCATAACATTGTAAAACGCAAAGTTTATCATTTTAGTCACGTGACCAAGGGTATAGCAGGGGGTTGGGACAAACACTCAAAGGATTTCAAGTTTTGTAATTAAGTTATATAAGTTTCATATTGAAATTGAAAGAATGTATTTTTTGCTTATAAAATACAAATTTTCGTTTGTAGAATATTTTCCTTAAAGGCGAAATTCTCTATATAAGAAATGTCCGTGACGTCACCAGGGCTTTACTCAAAACACCCGACCTACCTGTTTCTTTTAGGTATCTTGGATGAATGTTTCCTCAGGCAGCAGGTCTCCCAACCAACTTGTTCCCGTCCGGATGAGAGCATACTGGATCTGATTATGACAAATCAGGATGATGGAGTGCTACGAGATAGCATACGAAGCCGGCCTTGGTAAAAGTGACCATGTAATACTACGGTTCGACCTGCTTTGCTAGTTGCTACACTTGCCAACAAGTCCCCCCCCCCCGACAGGTCACCCAAACTACTTCAAGGGAACCCCGAAACCGCAACAGTTCATGAAAAGGATTCAGGATGCAGATAGGACTCAACAGAGCCTTTAACCCGCGCATGACTGGGGGGAGGGGCCGAGGGCTCTAGAGAGCCCCCCTCCCGTTTTTCAGCAATATCTTCTAAACCGTTTGACACATCAACATGAAACTTAGGGTACCCTCAGCGCAATCAATTTGACATCAATTTGACAATTTGACAATTTGACACTTGTGTTAAAATTTAAACTTTCCAGCTACCATTGTTCGGCCGGAAATGACATCAGAGTGACGTCATGTCGGCCGATTTTGATGCAAAATATTGAATTACGGCAAACGCTCTCAAGAGCTCAGTTTAAAAGCTAGATCCGTTTTCTTTGCATGAGTGGACTACAAATACACGTAGCTATCGAACTGCTATCTCGAATTTTCAAAATTTTGAATATTTTGAAGAATGTGTATTTACAATTACAATTTTTTTTATTTGTTTCAAAATGTTCTTGACTTTTCGCAAAAAAGCGGAATACATATGATAGAACACACACTGATGAACTACATTAGTACGGTTTAGCCCAATATCTTCAAAAATAGCCAAATTATTTGCATTATTGTCAAAATTTTACAATTATATATATTTCAAAACCATTTTTAGCACGTTTTTGACGTTGTACAGCAATATAAATGACACCATCGTGTTCCTGAGCTCAAACTTCATCTGATAAGCACCTTTTTTGTTGAAAAATTTCATTTTCATTGACCTTTTCTGACCTGAAAGTGACCTGACCTCCGGTAAATTCAGCTGACAATGACCTCAAATGATACAGACGACACTATTTTCGAAATTTACGAGTAAAATGGACCATAAAACAGGCGTCACGTGACCGATAGATGATATACAATTTTCGTGACCAAGGATGACCTGGCCTTGACCTTAAAAATTCGAAGTAAAAGTTCGGTACCCTCCCGGTATCTAAGGCATCTATCAAGGAGTGCGTAAACCAAAAATGAGCCTGATCGGACTGATCAGCCGGTGGTCAGAGCCTAAATTGTGAACTAGCAAAAATGTCGATAATTTTTACTTTGACCTGACCTGTGACGTCATCGGTGACCTCGAGGTCAATAAAAATAGGTTCCGTTCAACAGTTTTTCCATGGCTATCAGACGCCGTTTGAATTTTGACGATTGGTCCAGTAGTTTCGGAGATAAGAGGGGGGCTCTGGAGAGCCCCCTCCCCTCCCCCCCCCCCCAGTCACTCGCGTTATGGAAAATACCCTAGTCATGAGCGGGTTAACGATCGAGGAAAAATACCAGTTAAAGGGACACTCCCACCTTAACATTAGTTTTGAGTTGAGATAGCCAAATTGGTGGCCATGGCCTGCAAATACCGGTTTGGGCACTCACAACATCGACAAATGCTTTAATTCGGAGATATGGAATTTCAAACTTGCAGTTTTCGGATTCTAAGGGGCTAGTGCATTGGTATGCCCCCTTAGAATTTGTGACGTCAGCGGAGATCTAACGATTTTTAAATCTTTCACTAAAACGTTTGGTAGCACGCGGTGGTATATGCTGCTTTGCGCGCAACAAATGCCGCACTTTCAAATAAAGTCGCTAGGAACAGCGGAGATCCCAAAAAGTAAACAAAAGTAAAAGTCTAACATCTTGAAAACCGGTGAATATTTTTCGATGAAATTTGATAGATATTCGTTTTCGCTCTTTCTGAACCGAGCGACATCACTTTCGTGCCAATTCATTAACTTTTTTGAAGGTGGGAGGGTCCCTTTAATGATGAGTTGCGTACACACCAGTGCACTTGATTGTTTTCCTAAAAGCAAGAGGAAAAAACCGACCAAGAGAACATCTACATCAATGGCCAAGCTCCGCGACTGAAAAGGAGAAAACTCCTTTTTTCAAAGAAAAAAGGCAAGCTTCTCCTTGACTCGAGACATCCTCATCTTTACCAGATAGGTATGCTTGGGATGCCCGTAGTATTAGAAATCAACTGCGGGCCTTGACCAGGAGATTGAGGTGAGAACTCGAGAGCCTTGTAAAAAAGGCGTCTAGCTGAACGCGATCTTGGTGTCCACGTGGACTCTTTGCTGAAGTGCTGCTGCTGCGGCGGCAAAGGCCAACCAGATCCTGAGAATAGCCAGGCGATCGTTCGAGCTCATCGACAAATCAACCCTTAACCTTCCAGGCGGTGGGGGAGGGCATTTTTTGCCCCCCCCTTAGTTTTTTCAATATATCTCGAGAACCGCTGCGCCGATCGTCACCAAATTTTCAGTACCCTCCCGGGAGCAGCTAGCGCACATGGTGACCAAATATTTTTCCAAAGGCTATGATAGGTGGGTGAGACTAAATGCTTACTTCGAAATCTAAGCTGCGTTGCGGCATTGGCGGTTATGTGCGGCGTGTATGCCGCATGATTAGTAAGCGGCGACCACTAAATTAAAAACTCAATAGCTTTGACCTGTTTTCAATGGATAACACTGCATACCAAAAATGTCCATCGCTCTCGTCATAGGATATTTAGATTTAAATAACTAACTTATCTACATCATTGTTTTGAACCAAATTAATACTCAGCCGCGAACGTATAAGGTATAACCCCTTGCCGTTTCGCTCCTGATCAAGCTAGAGCTTCGCGGAAAAAACGAGCGTGTTGCCCGTGACGAGAGAAAGCCGATGATACCCAATTTTAAGGTCCTAGGTCATCGGTTGACCTTCCAGGTCAGGTCAATGACCCAAAAGGCGGGAAAATTGGGACCTGTTAGAACGTCGTAGTGTGGCTGCTATGGGGTTTTTCGGGGTGCTGATTACGAATATCATGCTAGTTTTGATCACAGATGATGTCTTCATTCATTTAGGCCAGGTCGGATTAGGTCAGGTCAGGTCAACCAGTAGAGGTCCTGCCAGGTATTTGTAGTAGGTGTCAACCGCCTCTGACAGCCTCGTAACATGTTACGAAGGCACCAAAACTACTTTGTAAGCGTTCATGTGGTTGCTTAATTCGAATTCAGCTCGAAAAAAAAACTGACCTAGAAACATGTCAAACTCGAAAAAGTGAACCGAGGTCACCAAAGGTCAATGACCTGACCTGACCTTCAGGTGACCTTGACACCCACCCTAATGCATGGGGGCAACATCATATCACATGTTTGAACGCTTGAAACCACGAAAAGACTGCAAACGCGCTGCTAATGCGAGCCGACATACGCTGAATCGCGGTTCCGGCCAAACATGGTCTCGAAAAGTAGGTCACAGGTCAAAGGTCAGTTGGGTCAGGGTCATGAAATTTTCAGGATGGGTGTTAAATTGATCAATGCGAGGGTACTGAAAGTTTCGTCGCGATCAGCCGCGACGAAATTTATTATTATTATTATTATCGCGAGTTATTCGCGAAAAACCTTAGGGGGGTTGCATCAACCCCCCCCCCCCTGTGCGGGCGAGGTCATGTTTTGATAGCACTGACTGAAACAGACTTTTTTGGGTAACCAGGAAATCGCATGCCAGAGCCTATTCAAATTCTTTTATCGGCCTTTATATGCACCAGTCGCATACAGGTACGGGATTTAGCATACGATTTCCAGACAATCGAAAGACTGTTTGGAGACAACAAAGGAAGGAATGAGTGAGTTAAGTTGAAAGTATTAATTTGGTTTAAAATGATGATGTAGATAACCTAGTTATTTAAAGCTAAATATCTTATGACGAGAGCGGTTGGCTGGCATTTTTCGTATGCAGTGTTATTCATTGAGAACCGGTCGGAGCGTTTGAGTCTTTAATTTAGTGGTCGCCGCTTACTAATCATGCTGCATACACGCCGCACATAACCGCCGATGCCGCAACGCAGCTTAGATTTCGAAGTAAGCATTTAGTCCCACCCGTGGCCAGTCCCGACCGGCCACAGCGATCGCTGTCGGTGCGGTGACGGAAGGCTGACGTAGGGACGCAGTGGGCGGAGCTTGGAGGCTGTGTGCGGTCCGACCGCACACAGGGCCCGTGAGGCGTGAACAGCCCTCTGGGCAAAAGCGGTAGAAACTAGAAGCGTCAGCATTGCAGCATAGTGTTTACAGATTAAAGGGACCCTCCCACCTTCAAAAAATTGTAACGAATCCATGACAGATGTAAAATGACGATAATAACTCAAGTTTATTGTACAAGACAAAGCTTTCGATATATAAAGTATCTTGATCACTGTCAATGAGATGTAGAATATTTGAAAATTCACAAATAACAAAAACCGACGCAAGTCGTTGCATTTCTTTCTTCCTAACATGTGACATTCACCCTATGACACTTTCACTGCTAATTTTGCTGCTATGCTAGACCATGTAATAAACCCGTTTCTTGTGTTGAACGTATTTCTTGACATGATATGAGCCGCTTCGAGACATTTTCGTTTTCGTTTCTTCATATTTCGTTCCAATATTTTGGTATCGTCCCACTTCGGCAGGTGCTGGCATTCTTCTATGTGTAGTACGATCGCATTGGAAGTCCGGTGAAATTTGACATCGCTCTTATGTTCCTGTAATCGCGTTTTTAATCCCCTTCCTGTCTCGCCTACGTAAGTCTTATAACACCCCGAACAAGGCACTTCGTAAACAATGCTCTTCTCGGAGCCTTCGTTTTTCTCTTTTCTTTCTAATATGTTCTTGATTTTTTGTCCTGAGTTCGTAGCAATCCGCACACCTATGCTCTCTAGTTGTTTTGAGATGGCATTCGCTTCTCTTGAATAGGGAATCGTTATCCATCTATCAGGCTTGTCTGTACGCTTCTTCGTTTGTCCTCTCTTCTTTTTTTTTTTGACGATTTCTTCTGCTTTTTTCCTCTGCTGTATCAGAAAACCCTTTGGGTACTTCAATCTTTCAAAGGTCTCGTATATGTGCTGAAGTTCTTCTTGTAAGTAGTCATCATCACAAATCCTAAACGCTCTAAGGAAAAAGCCAATGACTATACCACTTTTCACCCTGTCTGCATGAGCCGAATAAAAATGCACGTAATCTTCCTTATTGGTAGGCTTTCTGAAAACTTTAAATTTGAAGTTGCTGTCTGTCCTCAAGATGGAAGTGTCTAAAAATGGCAGCTGGGCGTTCTGTTCCTTCTCCAATGTAAACTGTATCTTTGGGTTGACAGCATTCAAGAGGTTCAGTTTTTCGTCCAAGTCCATGTCTTGCGGTACCACTACCAAAACATCATCCACGTACCGCATCCATTCTGAATCAGGGCCGATTATATCTAGAAGTCGTGACCGTTCTAAATCTTCCATATAGAGACACGCGCCAATGGAGCTCAGCGGTGACCCCATGGCTAACCCACTGTGTTGAACGTATTCTGATTTGTTAAACTTGAAACATCCAAACCGCATGCATAATGTCACCATCTGCATGTACTGGTCTCTTGGTAATGGCAGGATGTTGTCATCTGTGGCATCTACTACTTTTTTTGATGGCGTCTAAGGCCCCATCTACAGGGACGTTTGTGAAGAGGGCTGACACATCAAAACTGGCCAGCTTCTTGTTAGAGATGTCGTCTACTTCTTTTAGTCTCTGCATCATGTCGTTCGTGTTCCGAATATGAGCCGTACTCAGTGACCCTAATGCTTTGGTGAGTGGTTTGGCCAAAACTTTAGCTATGTTGTGGGGAGCGCTTCCGATGCCGGATATAATTGGTCTCATAGGCATACCCTGCTTGTGCACCTTTGGTAAGCCCTTCATTCGTGGTGCTGTTGGGGCTTCTTCTAGTAAGTGGTATAATTTCTTCCCTCTTTCAGACGTTTTAAGAACTTTCCGTGCTTCTTTGTTGAACAGTTGACTTTGTTTTTCCGTATGTCCTGCCGGCTTCTTTTCATATGTTTCCGAGTCATTCAACAGTTCATCCATCTTGGTCACGTATTGCTGCTTATCCATGATGATGATTCCGCCGCCTTTATCTGCTTGAGTTACTACTATGTGGTATAGTCATTGGCTTTTTCCTTAGAGCGTTTAGGATTTGTGATGATGACTACTTACAAGAAGAACTTCAGCACATATACGAGACCTTTGAAAGATTGAAGTACCCAAAGGGTTTTCTGATACAGCAGAGGAAAAAAGCAGAAGAAATCGTCAAGAAAAAGAAGAGAGGACAAACGAAGAAGCGTACAGACAAGCCTGATAGATGGATAACGATTCCCTATTCAAGAGAAGCGAATGCCATCTCAAAACAACTAGAGAGCATAGGTGTGTGGATTGCTACGAACTCAGGACAAAAAATCAAGAACATATTAGAAAGAAAAGAGAAAAACGAAGGCTCCGAGAAGAGCATTGTTTACGAAGTGCCTTGTTCGGGGTGTTATAAGACTTACGTAGGCGAGACAGGAAGGGGATTAAAAACGCGATTACAGGAACATAAGAGCGATGTCAAATTTCACCGGACTTCCAATGCGATCGTACTACACATAGAAGAATGCCAGCACCTGCCGAAGTGGGACGATACCAAAATATTGGAACGAAATATGAAGAAACGAAAACGAAAATGTCTCGAAGCGGCTCATATCATGTCAAGAAATACGTTCAACACAAGAAACGGGTTTATTACATGGTCTAGCATAGCAGCAAAATTAGCAGTGAAAGTGTCATAGGGTGAATGTCACATGTTAGGAAGAAAGAAATGCAACGACTTGCGTCGGTTTTTGTTATTTGTGAATTTTCAAATATTCTACAACTCATTGACAGTGATCAAGATACTTTATGTATCGAAAGCTTTGTCTTGTACAATAAACTTGAGTTATTATCGTCACCTTCAAAAAAGTTAATGAATTGGCATGAAAGTGATGTCGCTCGGTTCAGAAAGAGCAAAAACAAATATCTACCAAATTTCATCGAAAAATATTCACCGGTTTTCAAGATATTAGACTTTTACTTTTGTTTACTTTTTGGAATCTCCGCTGTTCCTAGCGACTTTATTTGAAAGTACGGCATTTGTTGCGCGCAAAGCAGCATTTACCACATGCCGAGATATCCCTTTAACATTAGCACGTGCATTTGGGAAATGGCTTCGGCCCGCCTCGGCTAATGTTGAAGGTATTTGGGAAACGATTCGGCCCTAGGGCTTTTTGATTTTCCCAGACAAAGTTTTACTGAATATTCTGAGCGGAAGAACCAATTCCGAAGAAGATATTTACCGATTGTGTGTTCACTAACAGCAACAGCAGAAGTGAGCAAAATTAAGTGACTGCGTTTTCACTTACTTTTGCTGTGAACGTAATTCAACTAAACAAGGCTATAGGTATCGTTCAAATGCCAATGTATTTATTGCTGCAGAACATGGTCAGCGAACTGATTATTACACTTATTACAACATAATGCACGCAAAAAACGAACACTTTAAATGCGCGAAGCATTAAAATGCGCGAAGCCACAATGAAACATTTGATATTGTTCCAGCTGGGATCTAAGACGCGTTTGATTAAGCGGTTCACCCAATTTTCAGTTTTCCTCAGAGTTTCCTCACTCCTGCTGGAAGTGGACTCCATATCTTTATTCTAACTTCTGAAGCTCCACAATCTTCATCCTCAGCTTTTTCAAACCCTAAATAAGGGGAAAGTAGGAAATTTCATCTTTCATACTCAACGCAGCCCAATAATGAAAAACACAAAAATAATCACGGTGACTATAAATATGATCATAGTATTAATATAATATTACCACAATATTAAGAATATAATAATATATCAAATGAATATGATATTAACTGTTGCGCCGGTACGGCATGTGGTAAATCTCTTCCCAACCTTGGGCTGTGAAAATGCAATTTTATTCACCTCGGTTTTTGGCTACGGACCTCGTGCCTACCGGCACTCGGTCCTCCGCACAAAAACCTCGGTGAATAAAACGCATTTTCCCAGCCCCGGTCGGGAATATATATTACCACCGCGTGCTACAAAACGTTTTAGTCAAACATTTAAAAATCGTTAGATATCTGCGCTGACGTCACACATTCAGAGGGGTATTCCTATGCATTAGCCCCTCTGAATCAAAATGCTGCAATTTTGAAATTCAATATTTCCGATTTAAGGCATTTCTCGATGTTGTGAGTACCGAAACCGGTAATTGTGAGCCAGGGACCCCATTTTGGCTATCTCAACGCAAATCTAATGTTAAAGGAAATAGTTCACTTTCACGAAATTATTTTTTTTTTTGCAACGATTTATGATTTTTTATGTTCAAAATAATCAGCAAAGAAAATAAAACCTTTTTATAACAAAAGATTTTTTTTCTATATTTTGATATAGGAAGAACTTTTCAGTTTCTGTAAGGCACACGCGATCCAGTATGAAAAGAGCATGGGTCCCGAAAATTCTTCAGAACTACAGAGAAATTATCGCAGCCACCGGCATTTGGGCGATCTGCTCGATCTGATAATGTTCCCCTGAATGTCCTAATTGATGGGTGAGACTAAATGCTTACTTCAAAATCTAAGCTGTGTTGCGGCATTGGCGGTTATGTGCGGCGTGTATGCCGCATGATTAGTAAGCGGCGACCACTAAATTAAAAACTTGAACGCTCCAACCTGTTTTCAATGAATAACACTGCATACCAAAAATGCCAATCGCTCTCGTCATAAGATATTTAGATTTAAATGAGTAAGTTATCTGCATCATCATTTTGAACCAAATTAATGCTTTCAACTTAGTAGGTACTCACTCATTCCTTCCTTCGTTGGCTCCAAACAGTCTTTCAATTGTCTGGAAATCGTATGCCAAATCCCGCACCTGTATACGACTGGTGCATATAAAGGCCGATGTAAGAATTTCAATAGGCTCTCACATGCGATTTCCTGGCTACCCAAAAAGTCTGTTTCAGTCATGCTATCAAAACATGGTATGTCAGCCCTGTCACCAGCTTATGACTGCTCTGCTTGTAGTGCCCCTGACCGTCACCGACTCCCCTCCCTCCTTAAAAGCCTAGTTGCCCTCCATCATCTCTCCACTAGATTTAGGTGATGCTCCGACAAATTCACAAACAAGACCGAACTTGTCCGGAGTTCGGACTGTGAGTTAACCCTCGCCCTTTAGGGGGGGGGGGGGGGGTGGGGGGGGGGGGGTGGGGTCGAACGGACTCCCTTCGGTTTTTCGCGAATAACTCGCGTAAAAAGCGGCCGATCACGACGTAACTTTTAGTACCCTCGCGTTGATCAATTTTACACCTACCCTGAAAATTTCATGACCCTGACGCAAATAACCTTTGACATGTGACCTACTTTTCGAGACCATGTTTGGCCGGATCCGCGATTCAGCGTATGTCGGCTCGCATTAGCAGCGCGTTTGCAGTCTTTTCGTGGTTTCAAGCGTTCAAGCATGTGATATGATGTTGCCCCCATGCATTAGGGTGGGTGTCAAGGTCACCTGAAGGTCAGGTCATTGACCTTTGGTGACCTCGGTTCACTTTTTCGAGTTTGACATGTTTCTAGGCCAGTTTTTTCGAGCTGAATTCGAATTAAGCAACCACATGAACGTTTACAAAGTAGTTTTGGTGCCTTCGTAACATGTTACGAGGCTGTCAGAGGCGGTTGACACCTAGGTACTACAAATACCCGGCAGGACCTCTACTGGTTGACCTGACCTGACCTAACCCGACCTGGCCTAAATGAATGAAGACATCATCTGTCATCAAAACTAGCATGATATTCGTGATCAGCACCCCGAAAAACCCCATAGCAGCCACACTACGACGTTCTAACAGGTCCCAACTTTCCCGCCTTTTGGGTCATTGACCTGACCTGGAAGGTCAACCGATGACCTAGGACCTTAAAATTGGATATCATCGGCTTCCTCTCGTCACTGGCAACTAGAGGTGGCAAAAGATGAAAATTTTGGGAACCAGACTCGAACCAGACCCGGCTGGACATTTCTGGAACCAGTCGGACCCGGCCTTAGTTGGAATCGGAACCAGTTGGACCCGGTTCCCCAAAAGTCAATTAATACAAACTACTTGTAGGTATCATTAGTAGCAACATGTAAAGCAGCCTATTTCCCACTGAGAATACTCATGAGCTACTGTGTGCCAAGAAACGTTCACTTCATATTTTCCAATAATGTGTAGTGTGCAAGATGTACAGTTTATGGTAGGACCCGGCTGGACCCGTCAGAAAATTTCCAGGAACCGGTCTGGACCCATATGGGTCCAGACTGGTTCTTTGGACCGGGTCCTCGGGTCCACATTTTGCCACCTCTACTGGCAACACGCTCGTTTTTTCCGCGAAGCTCTAGCTTGATCAGGAGCGAAACGGCAAACGGCGAAACCTTATGCGTTAGTGGCTGGAAAAACACCAATACGGGCGAGGGTCAAGTTGAAAGTATTAATTTGGTTCAAAACAATGATATAGATAAGTTAGTTATTTAAATCTAAATATCCTATGACGAGAGCGATGGACATTTTTCGTATGCAGTGTTATCCATTGAAAACAGGTTAAAGCTATTGAGCTTTTAATTTAGTGGTCGCCGCTTACTAATCATGCGGCATACACGCCGCACATAACCGCCAATGCCGCAACGCAGCTTAGATTTCGAAGTAAGCATTTAGTCTCACCCATGATAGGTTGGCCGCTAATGACGTCAGAGTGACGTCAATTTTGCCATTTTCGACCCAAAAAAAGGTTTCGCGGGAAGAGGTGTCAGGGCTATAGCTTTAGAGATACAGAAAAAAATGTTTAAAACATAAAAGGTGTGGAATTAAAAGGGCTACAAAACTGCTGTTTCGGTTTTTCGAATTGTTTGGATTCTGACCCCCAAAAATAAAAAAATAGATTTTTTGAATATCATAGCCAAAAAAAAACAGAAAGTTTTTTGAATTTCGAAAAAAAACGGAATATATGTGATAGTCCCTACCGCCTTCTATCTACATACCAAATTTAAGATCGATACCTCTTTTTTTTGGCCAAGTTATAGCGAAAAAACTGTTCAAAATTGATGACGTCAAATTTTCAAACTCCATTTTTAGCAATTCTAGACCTCGTAGCGCAAAACAAAGACCACCATTAGACTCCCCGTGACGAGCTGCATCGAATCTATACCCATTTTATGCAAAAATATCAACTTTGAAATTTGACCTTTTTTGACCTGACCTTGACCTGACCTCCACCAGAAAGTGACCTAAACCGTACCTGATGGTCTTATAACCAACACCATTGAGTTGATAATGAAAAACTGGCCATAAAACATGCATCGCATAACCTTAGTAAAGTTGGGCTCGTATGTGGTGACCCTTGGTGACCTTTGGTGACCTGACCTGTGACCTGACCTGGTATGACCAGTGACCTCTAATAGCAACATATGTACTAGACAACTGACGTCTTATCGCTGATTTTCGACAAAATGCGTTTTACTCGGTGTTATAGCGCTTTCCCTATATGAAGCCCCGTGAACGGTGAAACATTTTATCTTTGACCTGACCTGTGACGTCATCGGTGACCCCGAGGTCAATGAAATTCGGTTTCCTTCGACAAATTTGACAGGGCTATCGAACGCCGTTTGAATTTTCCGGATCCGTCCAGTAGTTTCGGAGATACGGGGGGGGGGGGGGGCAAAAATGCCCGCCCCCCCCCCCCCACCGCGCGGAAGGTGGCTAGTAGGCCCACCGCCTGCCGGGTTAAAACCCTCGCCGGACCTATTGGTTTTCTACATACGCGCCGGCCGAGTGGGGGGAGGGCGGGTACGACCCCTCCCCCTCGCCGTTTCGCCCCTGGTGGAGCTAGCGCGTCGCGGAAAAAAACGAGCGTGTGCGCCGTTACGAGACGCAGAGATTGGTACCCGATTTTAAGGTCCTAGGTCAACCGGTGACCTCTGAGGTCAGGTCAAGTGCCCCAAGGTACGGTTCAGTTTTTGGTGAATAACTTCGCAAAAAACGGCCGCAGAGCGCCGATTTTGGCAGCATCGTGTTCGCCTCGCTTAGGCGCGTCGAATGATATACTTTTTGTCCGGGTCAAGTCATTTTGGGGTGTTGACCTCAGGTCAAGGTCAGGTCAGCATCCCCAGGTCACGAAGTTGGTCGAAAGAGGTCATGTCGCATATCATTCGATTCGGCAGGCCTTCCTGAGTCCATTGGTGGCTTTCCCGACTCGCTAGCTCAATTTGATCAAGAGTTATTGACGAAAAACTAATATGACCTTGATGACGTCATAAATGACGTCACGCAAGGTCAACATTGCAAAAGTGACGCATCTAACCTTGCAAGGAATGCATCGAATCACGATTCTGTATGCTTGAGATAGTTGGAGATCGTTCCCGGCGCCAGAATAGCAGTTTTCATTTTTCCCCATTGACTTATAATGGTGAGGTCACGAAAATGACCTGACCTCATATGACCTTTAGGAAAAATCCGAGATATACAAGTTGTGGGACTCATAATGGATACTAGATCCTGCAAGTTTTATTTCCCTGTGACATCTCCTCTGGCAGTGGGGGCGTTGCGAAGTTGCGACATCTGAAGACCGTGCAGAGGTTCACTTATGACGTCATAGGTCAGTGACCTGACCTGACCCAAAAATGCGGTTGGTGTCAAAAGATCCGGCTTGGATCAAAGGTCAGGTATGCCCCTAATTAACCCTATTCCGGGCGGGGGGGGGCTTTAAGGCCCCCTTCAGGTTTTTCTTGTGCCATTGCCAAACGCCGCAAGACTGAAAGCTCATACTCGGTGACTTTTTCTTAAAATTCATTGCGCACATTTTGACAAAATGAAATTGCCGGGTCAGGTCACGTCAGGTCACCAGAGGCGATTTGTTGACCCCACCTCAGAAAAGTTTGCAATCACGCCAGAGCTAGAGTTTTTGACTGATCAATTTCTTCTCTTCGGGTTTTAGCTAGGGTACCAGTATGTGCAATTTGTATATCTCAGAATTTTTATATCTGTGACCTGAGGTCAGGCCAGACTCGTGACCTTTACATTGCAAGCCTATGGGAAAATACTGAAACGCCTCCTGCTCCGTGTAAACGAGTCAAAACCACCCAATTCTTTCAGTATTATGGAAGATTATCTCATCGGTGATGATCCTGGTGCCGCTTATTGACAGGGGCACCGGAAAAGGTCATCTGAGGTCATGTGACGCCATAAATCGTTTTCTGTCAATAAACAGGGGCCTGGGAACGATTTTCAAGTTGGGGGGCGAGCCTAAAATGCCTGACATGATGCATATGAAGCAGTGGCGTAGTTAGGGGTCTAAGGGGACACGTACCCCCACCCCCAGCCCCCACCCATCGGGATGAAAGGGACCCTCGGGTCCGAGAGGACCTGCGGTGCCATTTGACCGCTGAGGGTTAACGATGGCCATATTTCGACTCAGAATGGCCTCATAGGTCTCGTTAGAGCACCTTATGGGCCCTAAATAACCACACTAAAATCTCAACAAGGGCCCCACGCCGGCTTCTGAGGGAATCTTGAAGATTTTAAGGGCCCCTCGGTGGTCTCCAAAGGCCCGTTACTGGCCTCTGAGAGTTCTTACCGGCCTATGAGGGGCCAGTTCTAGGGGCATTTCCCGCCTGTGATGGTCACACACTTATTTTTCCGAGGGTCCCATAACGGCAACTGTGGGGGCCCTCATCGGCGCCTATGAGGGCCCACACCGGTGTTTCTGAGCGTTTCACACCCCCAACTCTGAGTGCCTATACCAGTGCCTTTTAAAGCCCTATATCGGCGGCTCTGAAGACCCAACAGTCAACACCTGCGCATCTAAAGGCCACCCACTGGAAACTTTTGAGGGCCCCACACCGGTGACTCTGAGCCCTGAGGGCCCCACCGGCGTCTGACAGTACCATACCGGTCTCTAAGGACCCCACAAGACTTCTTCTGCCGGCCTAAGGGCCCCGTGCCGGTCACTGAGAACCCCCTGTTGGTTTGTAGAGGGTTCGCGTCAGCAGCTCTAAAGACCCCACACCCGTCTGTAACGGCTCCACACCAGCGTCTATGAGATCCCAGAGCAACGCCTGTAAGGACCCTCACCGGCGCCTCTGAGAGAATCACACTAGCACCTCTGTGCGCCCGAACCGGCACCTGCATGGCGGCCCATACCAGTGCCTCTAAAGGCCCCTTACCGGCGGCTCTGAGGGCCCTATACGCCGGTGATTCTGAGGGTGCTACCGATAACCAAATGCATCAGACAAGCCCTTAGTGTCGCTGAGCTTTAATCCCATAGATACCGGCCTTCCGAGGGCGCCACGTCAGTGCACTCATTGCCCCACACCCCTCCCTCACACCCGGAGCGGGTAAACTGTGTTATACCTATATTATAGCAACGATTTTACCACCGTTGTACGTTATATATTTCTCAAAGTTTTCTCAAAATGGTCTAGTATAAAATCTGGCCTGCCAAACTCATGGCCAAGGCCAGGCCCAAAGCAAAGCGGGATGACAATAGCAGATGTTGTGAAATCGATACTGTATCAGCAGAAACCATTCAGATGGCTACACTGAAAACAAATCGACACAGTGAGGGCATGTTCTGTACTGGTAACACATCAGTCATGTGTTAATCGCACCCAAAACACAATAAGGCTGAGTATTTTCACGCTTGTCGGGACCTTCGACACGTTTGATAACACATAAAACAGAATAATGACACAATTTTATCGTGCCAAGCACGCTGGACGAATGTAATACAGCAGTGTATCGAAATCATGTGTTGTCGCATATGGTAGACGTGTACCCTTGCACAAATACACCGTGCCATCCACCAGTGAGCGACCTCTGAACCTTAACTTCAAATGGGGATAAGAGAGGGCGTTTTTCGAGCACCGACTTTTATGCTGGGTTTTTGTAAAAATTTGCCAAAGTGTTTTGAGAAAGGTCAAAATGCACAATACAGCCGAAGGAGTCGATACATGATAAATTGTCTAGAGCAATATGCGCTGATTACATCAAGTGCAAGCGGAAGCGTAGCTAATTAACGTCTGCTTGGAGGAAGAAACTTCTCCGTCTATATAGGATATATTTGAAAAATCGGTGGCTGTAAGTTTATCCCGACTGTCTGGACAACTGTATTGAACAGTAGTCCTCCAATTTGGGGCTTCGTCACTTGATGCACTGATTGGGCCGTCCACGTGACGCGTTCACCCTTCGGCTCTGAAGCGGCCGACCGGCGACCGGGCGCAACTCCAACTCGCGTATGGGTCGGCCGCCCGCGTGCTCAGCCCTGACCGCGCCCTGACCGTATGGGTCGGCCGGCCGGGTACTCAGCCCTGACCGCATCCGAGCGCCCGATTCCACTCGGGGCCCGGCTTTGGCAGTCAGCCTGTCCAGCCAAAGCCATAGTCCCTTCAACTGCGCCCCGGCAACAAACTACATAATCACCACGTGTTTCCTTCTTTCACTTGCGATTTGTGTGAAATTTAGTAACATATTTACCTTGTATTCTGCAAATGTATTCACACAAGCCTCATGTGTTGAAGACACAATGATATTGTGTTTTAGGACACAACACGACTGGGTTAACACATTTGTAAATTGACACGTCTACGACGGGTCAAAAAATGCATGATGCAGGGTACACAAGAAAGCCTAGTTAACACGCTCTGCCTGTGCGTTTTTAGTCGTTTTTTGTGTCATTTTGTTTTCAGTGTAGGAAAATGCCGTGTGATGATGTTTAGATGGAAAACAAGAAGGAAAGAAGTCCGGAAAAGGGAAGAAAGATCCTTTCACGCTGCCTCAATGTTGAGGGGGCGCCGCCCCCTCGGCTCTCAAGTTGGGGGGGGGGGCAAGCGCCCCCGCTGCCCCCCCCCCCTGTTCCCGGGTCTATGCTCTTGTTATTTACGAAGACCTTTAACTTCGTGTTTTAAAAGAAACAATCATTATGAAAGACACTGTAGACAGGTTGTCTGGGGCGAAGGCTGCTGATTGCTTCGACAATAGGTGGCCGCACGCCTAAGTTGAATATGCAAAAAAAAACTCAGAAACGCACACCTGAAACGGCCTCAGGTGACAGCGATTTAAAATACTGGAGTGGAACCATTCACCAAGCTGTCTATTTTTCTGACACACCTGTTTGCCAAACAAGCCAAAATTAATGCCGTCGTAATATTCGCAAACCAAACTAATTGACTCCCATCTACCGATATAAGCCTTGTGTTGTGTTCGATTCTGTTGGGTTACAGAGTGATGAAGCAGGAAGATGAAGTGATGAAGGCATTGAAAGACTGGGGCGAATTAATGCTGTCAAGTGTTCTACTGCCTCCGGTTATTATTGACCAGACTGTCAGCTATATTGATCAATTAGGTATCATGCTAATGCCTCACTGGGCTTCCATGAAAAACAAGGATACCCGGTAAAAATGATACATAAAAATTCATCATATGTGTGTTCATGAATGTGGTAATGCATTTGTAGGAATATTTTTAAGTAGGTGTGGAAATGCAATAAAGTAAAATAGAAAAGCGAATGACCACTTTGACCGGTGTTGACTGATGCCGCCGGGTACGCTCACGTTATCAGACCAGGCCGGCGACGTGTCTCGACTGTCGTTATTGAGCGGCCGTGCAGGGCCGAGATGGGGCGCCCTACGAGTGATCCAGTGTAGATACTCCGCGGGGGCACAATCAGCACCGGATAACCGAAGCAGAGACGGAGCTGGGACGCGATCAATGCGCGGCCGCCGCCATTTTGTTTTTGCGGGGAGGGGGAGGGAGGGCCGCAGAGACGGTCGAGCCGAGCCGGGTCGGCCGCACCCGGCCGGCCGCGCACCATGCCGTGACCTACTTTCTGAGCACACAGGTCACTGGCCGGGCCGACATGGTGTGACCTACTTGGCCGGACTCGACGGCAGAGGACACGGCAGGCCGACACCGGAGCCCAGCCGCACTCAGATCACTTTTTGCCACTCGAACGGGGTCAGCGAAATATGCGGCTAGCCCGGTAGGAAACCAGCCTACTACGTGTTATCATGCTTATGTAGCCATGAACGCCAGCTCCACCGCTCCTGTCGTCGTTAGCACCTTCAGTGTGCCTGAATGCAACCGAGGGATGCAATAATAAAACATGTAGGTCCCTAAAATATGCTGCGAAGTGCAAACTACTTTCAATTTAAGCACGATCTGGCTTCACATGTTCACAGTTCCAAAACGATATCTAAAAACCACTTTCGTGTGAGGCCGTCAAACGTTTTGATTTGTTTGGGACTCTACGGTCTCCATGTATTCCAGAACGCTTTGAACTGATGTTCGCGACATTTGTAGGCAGATCGCAATTTGCAGTACCTATCGCGTTTTCCCGTCAGGCAATCATTACTGTTTTATTTGTTCAGCGTTCAGCTTTTATAGGTTAACTTATTCCTCGCTGTGGTATACGGAGGGTGTTTCCTTTAACTTTTGCTAAGAATGTCTTAGCAACGGCAGCGCAAAACATTCATCTTCAATGTTTTTTTCTCTCTCTCTCCTCGCTCTCTCTCTCTCTCTCTCTCTCTCTCTTTCTCTCTCTCTCTCTCTCTCTCTCTCTCTCTCTCTCTCTCTCTCTCTCTCTCTCTCTCTCTCTCTTTCGCTCTCTCTCTTTCTCTCTCTCTCTCTCTCACTCTCTCACTCTCTCTCTCTTTCTCTCTCTCTCTCTCACTCTTTCACTCTCTCTCTCTCTCTCTCTCTCTCTCTCTCTCTCTCTCTCTCTCTCTCTCTCTCTCTCTCTCTCTCTCTCTCTCTCTCTCTCTCTCTCTCTCTCTCTCTCTCTCTCTCTTTCTTCCTTCTCTCTTCCCTCTTCCTTCTCTCTTCTCTCACTGTTTCTCTCTCTCTCCTCTCTCTCTCTTTTCTCTCTCTCTTTTCGCTCTCTCCCTCTCTCTCTCTCTCTCTTTCTTCTCTTTTCTCTCCCTGTTTCTCTCTCTCCTTCTCGCTCCCACTCTCCCACTCGCAGCCGTCATAGGTATTTGTCTTCTATCATTGCTTATATGCTTGAATGGTTAAAGGGACCCTCCCACCTTAACATTAGATTTGAGTTGAGATAGCCAAAATGGGGTCCCTGGCTCACAATTACCGGTTTCGGCACTCACAACATCGAGAAATGCCTTAAATCGGAAATATTGAATTTCAAAATTGCAGCATTTTGATTCAGAGGGGCTAATGCTTAGGAATACCCCTCTGAATGTGTGACGTCAGCGCAGATATCTAACGATTTTTAAATGTTTGACTAAAACTTTTTGTAGCACGCGGTGGTATATGCTATTTGCGCGCAACATCTGCCGCAAACGCCGCACTTCTAAAATAAAGTCGCTAGAAACAGCGGAGATCCCAAAAAAGTAAACAAAAGTAAAAGTCTAATATCTTGAAAACCGGTGAATATTTTTCGGTGAAATTTGGTAGATATTCGTGTTCACTCTTTCTGAACCGAGCGACATCACTTTCATACCAAATTCATAAACTTTTTTGAAGGTGGGAGGGTCCCTTTAACATTGTTCCACATTGTTCATTGTTCGACAATATTAGAATATTATAGTTCGACAACAATTATAGGTGAGTAGGTATTGCGCCTGTTATTTTGTACAAGCTTTTATGATTTGACCTCACTAGACCCAGACTCAGTTCTTGACTTTGGTATTGCATTCATTTGTTCCATAAATTTAATAGTGGTCTAACAAAGCTTTAACCAACTGTTTGAAGCTAGGACAGTGTATAGGATGGACAAAGTCAGCGATTAGTGAACCTACATATGGTGGCGGCGCACAATGCATATTACGCTAAAATGATGCCTATCGTAAATCATCAGCATTTAATTAGGTATTAACGTTGCATTATCCAACGCAACCTACATATTTCTAAAGATAAAATGTTATTTCATATTCAAATAACCATTATTGGGGTGACATGGTTGAGCTTCTTCTTATAAATGGAGCGCTGGCTGGGACGATTCCGTTCTGTGCCCATGCGCGAGGGCGATGGCCGCTAGCTCCCAAAACAGCGTGATGCGGCACTTTCCCCGGTGCAGCGCTCTGGGGCAGTCACGGGCGGTGTTCAGTGTCCAGTGACCCCAGCGGACGACTGCCCGGTCAGACGAGGTCGAATGTCGGGCAGTCCTCCTCCCGCCGGGTGCTGTCCCTGCACCACCGCGCTGGTCGGTCAACGCTCGGCCGCTGCACGCAGTCGCTACAACCGTGTAGGATACACTGCGAATAGAGCACATAGCTCGAGAGCCGTCAGGACGGCCGAGCGATTCCGTTATTAGCGCATAATTTCCCGGTGGCACTCTGGGGCCTCGATGGAGGCGAGACGGCGAGGGGGGGGGGGGGGTTCGTACCAGACCAGCCCCTCCCCCCCCCCCCTGGAGGCGAATGTAGAAAACCAATGGGTCCGGCGAGGGTTAACTCAATGTATCTGTTCTGCCGACGGTCAGCTCTGTGCTCATGACGGATCATAAAGCTGTCACCCAAACATACTGCCGGTAGAATTTCGAAGCACAATGTCACGATACAGTTTTTTCAAGTGGGTGTCTGGAGCAAGACAAAAGAAACAAATAATAAACTGCCAATATGCAATTATTTTAGTGCAACAGACTTCTGCTGAGTTCTGGCTGAGCTAGACCTCAGACTAGCCGTTTTCACGACGGCTATTTGGTGCAGATTTGGTGCAGATTTGGTCAAATTGGGTTTATTGAGTTTCTTAGTTATCAGCTTCATTGGGTTTCTTATAAGGAAGCTATCAGCTTGGGTTGCACGGTTGCTTATATACCGTCCTTTTTAACCCTCGCCGGCACAGGCCATTTTGCGTCCTTCGACGGCACAAGGGTTTTCACGATAGGTAGTTTATGAAGCCGATCGATGATCCCCAATTTTCGAATATCATGTTAGTTTTGATCACAGATGACGTCCTTATGCATTTAGGCCAGGTCGGGTCAGGTCAGGTCAGGTCAACCAGTAGGGGTCCTGCCGGGTATTCGTAATACGTGTCAACAGCCTCTGACAGCTTCGTAACATTTTACGAATGCACCAAAACAACTTCGTAAATGTTCAAATGGCTGCTAAATTCGAATTCAGCTCCAAGAACTACCATAAAAACATGTAAAACTTGAAAAAGTGAACCGAGGTCATCAAAGGTTCCTGACCTGACCTTCAGGTGACCTTGCATACACCCTAATGCATGGGACCAATAGCATGTAACATTGACATGTTTGAACGCTTGAAACCACGAAAAGACTGCAAACGCGCGGCTAAATGCCAGTTGTTGAAACATGGTCTCGAAAAGAAGGTCACAGTCAGTAGCGGCGGAACACCGTTTAATTAAGTGGGGGGGGGGGGGGGGCGGGGCACTGCCGACTTTTGGCCCCATTCTTTCCATGCAACGCCCATAGGGCTAATGTTAAAATGCCAAAATCAAAGGGGGGCACGGTGCCCCGGTGCCCTCCCCGTTCCGCCGCCTATGGTCACAGTTCAAAGGTCATTTGGGTCCGGGTAATGAAACTTTCAGGGTAGGTGTAAAATTGATCAACGCGAGGGTACTGGACGTTTCGTTGCGATCAGCCGCTTTTTACGCAAGCCTGAAGGACCTCCCCGTTGTTGAATCTGGCGGTGCTTGCTGTTAGTCAGTATATCGACCGTGAGTGAGACGACGTGCACGGCGCAGCGCCGGGAATCACCGTACACCCGGACACCGGGCCTTTCCCGCTCCGCCTAGAGGCTCCGGTCACGGCTGGACGCTTTTTTAACCCTCGGGACGGGACACGAGCTCAAGTAGTATGTACCTACCTATATGGAAGAAAAATAATATGAAGTGCATTTGTTCCACCTTTTCAGTCAATTCGAGGTCCTGATAGAGAAAAGTATTGGATAAAAATGGCACTGCTCTGCGTATATTGACACACTTAACGTCTTGATCAACATCACTTATGTAACTCTCGTCGGCCGAGGAGGGGGGATGCCGCCCCCTAGGTATGTTTTTTTTTCGCGATAGCTTCGAACACGCCGGAGATAGAGAGCTGAAACTTGGCATATGTGATCTTTGATTCAAGTCGGATCTTTTGACACCAACCGCATTTTCAGGTCAGGTCAGGTCACTGACCTATGACGTCATAAATGAACCTCTGCACGGTCCTCAGATGTCACAACTTCGCAACGCCCTCACTGCCAGAGGAGCTTTCACAGAGAAATTGAAACTCGCAGGATCTAGTATCCAATACGAGTCTCACAATATGTATATCTCGGATTTTTCCTAAAGGTCATATGAGGTCAGGCTATTTTCGCGACCTCACCATTATAAGTCAAAAGGGAAAATAAGAAATGTTATTCTGGCGCCGGGAACGATCTCCAACTATCTTAAGCACACCAAATCGTGATTTCATGCACTCCTTGCAAGGTTCAATGCGTCACTTTTGCAATGTTGACCTTGCGTGACGTCATTTATGGCTTCATTAGGGTCGTATTAGTTTTTCATCAATAACTCCCGATCAAATTGAGCTAGCGAGTCGGGAAGGCCACCAATTGACTCAGGAAGACCGCCGGCCGAATCGAATGATATGCGACATAACCTCTTTCGACCAATTTCGTCGAAATTTCGACAAACCAATTTCAACGCGCCTGAGCGAGGCGAACACGATGCTGCCAAAATTGCGACCCTGCGGCCGTTTTTTGCGAAGTTATCCACCAAGAACGGAACCCTACCTTGGGGCACTTGACCTGACCTCAGAGGTCACCGGTTGACCTAGGACCTTAATATCGGGTATTAATCTCTGCGTCTCGTAACGGCGCACACGCTCGTTTTTTTTTTTTCGCGACGCGCTAGCTCCACCAGGGGCGAAACGGCGAGGGGGTCGTACCCCCTCCCCCGGCCGGCGCGTATGTAGAAAACCAATAGGTCCGGCGAGGGTTAAGGCTTTCAGCTGAATGTCGCACATCAAGAAACATGATTTGCTTGGAAATATTTCGAATAATTTCCTTTATATGATCTTTTCAAATCTCAAGCGCTCCATAGTCCATTGCCAAAATGTGTATTGTGCTGTGCAGGGGTGCGGGAACTACTTTCAGACTGGGGGGCACACCATAATAGAGAATAGAGATCAATCTAGGGTACCCCCAAATCTAGTGTTCTCACCGGTTTTAGGCTACTTATTTTTCATCCCTTGGTTTTTTCAACAAAAACGAAAACAATTGCAAAAAAGTGCGATACTTCGTCTTAAAAAGCTGTGGGGGCACCGCCCCCACGGCCTCAGAGTTGGGGGAGGGGGCAAGATGCCCCCACTGCCCCCGGGCTCCCGCGCCTACGGTGTTGTGGGTATGTTTGGCTCCGTGCAGACTCTGACAGAGCAAGTGAGCTGACGAGATGACGTTTGTCCGAAAAAAGTGCGCTTGGCGTTCCACCTGCACACAAAATTAATCCACTGTGCGCAGAAGCCGTCGGCCATCCGCGGCTGACCAGTCTATGTCTTGTGCTCGCTGCTCAGGCCGCGGCCTGATCAGCGAGCACAAGACATAGACTGGTCAGCCGTGGCCAATCCCGCTCTGTCGATGACCCGCTGCTGCAAGAGGTGACTGTGAATATTACTGCCCCAAAAGATGCATACAGAGTAAAGGACGAAAAGATGCATACAGAGTAAAGATGTAGAGAACGAAATTGAGGTTCGGTGAAACGATGCTGTCCATTCACTCGATAGTTGGGTTGTTCTTGATGTGAAGTTATTCGTTGCCTGACAACATAACAATTGTCGTCTATATCATGAATATTGATTAATCAGGAAACCTGAAAATTGTGGATAGCCAATAAATACATATGGCTATGAAGGTATTTACGAACTACGTATCAGCTTATTCTTTGCCCTTTTAACCAACATCACCAAAAACATGCCGCTGACCGGCGGGTCCAGGTTGTTTCGGACAGTTCGGTTCAGCAGTCAGCTCGGTTCAAACTCCGCAGAGTCCAGTGCGCCTGGACCCAGTTCCTTACGGTCGGCGCCGTGCCCCGTTCGCCGGGTCGCCCTGCCCAGACGCGTGTTATCAGTTGAGCACACGCCGCCCGTCAACGACACTCTGTGACGTCACCAAGAGACAGTGCAATCAATCGTATACGTTTACAGGTCACCATGGCAACCGCTGCGAGCACTGGGCCGGGCGACGGCTTCTGTTTCTACAGCACGGTACCCATACCGAGTCTTGAATTATGGCTTTACCGGGCCTTGCATAATGCCTCCATGATTTGGTCGGTTCAAAGGTGCTTGTGTTTTGTAGGGGAGAGTGGGGAAAGATGCCCAGGGTTTTACTATGTCATATATTATTCGAAAATGACGATCGGAAAGCAAAAACTTGGAGTTTCAACGGAAGCCGACATCATTTTTCTTCAAAAATATCACACTTTCGTGCCTGAAATATGATAACTTTTTTTTGCTATTAAGCATTTTCCTGAAGAAGTCAAAGGGGGCATCTTACCCCACAGGGTGGGAAAGACGCCCCCTGGCGTTGGGGAAGATGCCCCCTGCACTATAAGTGACATAAATGGGCACGTGAATCGCCTGAACGAATCAGTAGTCCCTTCGAGCCTGCAGTAGACACCAAACATCGTAAGGGCCCTCAAAAGTGGTCGTAAGGGGCTTCAGAGGTCATGGTTAGGGTCATCATAGTCCAGCGCGGCTAAACAAGCTTCCGTGGTGGCGTTCGGAGACCACTGTGGGGCCCTTATAGGTCTTCATGATGCTTGAGGGCCCGCGAGCCCATCGTGGGGACCTCAGATGCCAGCGCGGCCCGTGGAGCCAACGTGGGAACCCTCAAAGGATATCGTGAGGGGCCCTGGAACCAATAATGGGGCCCACCGAGGCCGTCGTGAGGGCTCTCAGAGTCAGATGCCGCCCAAAAAGTCGCTGTGTGGGCCGAGAGACCGGCATGGGGAGCACCCGATCGTACTGGACTCTCAATAGTCCCAGACCGACTTTTGTCTCTCATCACAAGCATGTACCTAATAAATGATTTGACGTGCTGCTTGAATGACAGCCTACGGATTTAGGGGGGCGTCTTTCCCCATCAGGACAGGGGGCATCTTACCCCAAGGTACCGAAGTAACATTAAATCAGTACAATATGTTAGCCATAAAACTGCACCCTGAAACAAACTGTTTGGGACACAGTACACGCATATTAATGTATCACAACTATAGCAAGGGACGCAAAAATTATCTACCTTCTTTGATATTTAAAATGTTTTGACACCAAAATATTTTTCGAAAGCAGCAAATAAAAAACATGCATTCACCAGCCAGCCGTTGCCCAACTGAGCTTTGCAATTTTTTGTGCAATTAACAAGGCTGGCTTCCGCTTTACGCTAAGAACATTAATTTCCGGGTTCAATTCTTTGTTTCGCCGCTAGAGGGGGTGGGGCGTCTTTCCCACCCTGGGCATCTTACCCCACTCTCCCCTATGTTCACCATCATTGTGCAATCAATTTCGAGTGCATGTGTGCATAGGCGGCGAAAAGGGAAGGACACCGGGGCACCGTGCCCCCTTAGATTTTGGCATTTTAACATCGCTATGGGCGTTGCATGAAAAGAATGGGACCAAAAGTCGGCAGTGCCCCCCCCCCTTAATTGAAGGTGTTCCGCCGCTACTGCATGTGTGTCTGTTTGGGACGAGGAAGGGGCAGGGCGGAGCAATCATATCTGACATCTGAGCCAGTCATTCATGAGTTATACTAGCTGGAGAAAACGGAGAAAGGGGGCTTTCTCCCGAGGCGATCAGTTCGCAGGCGCCGCTGATGAGTTTACCTTTCGCAGTGTGCAGTTGACTGCTTTCGCCATCAGTGTTCGAGCCGAAGGGCTGCCTGACGCAGTCACTTCCAAGCAGCTGCAGTAGGACATCCCTCCTACCGGCCGGTCCCGTCGTGCCGTGCCCAACAGACGGGTCGATGACAGTGTATCGGTTTAGTGTGGAACCAGGACTATCGAAAAGAAAATCCTTAACAGATGTACTTAGGGGAAGCCGGGGGAAGCCCGGCATAGTAAGCTCTTTTTCATTTTTATTACATACCATACGTGCTGTATAAAATGTTGATATCCTGTTAGCTAGCTAAGTTCATTGGCCGTGTTTTCCCAAAAATTCGGTTTCGTGGAATAAGTATAAGGTTGAGAAAATCGAGTTTTAAAAAAGTGTTGATTTTTCTGGGGTAAGCCCGGCATAGGGGTAACGCCGGCCACCTCCCCAGCGCTTTACAACGAGTTGATGAAACCATTATGTGTCTTCCAAATATTAACGGAAAGTGAAATATTAAGATACTGATTAGCAGCTCTGGACATCTTAGAGTTTATGTCACTACTGGTATTTTAGCTAACGTCTACCACATACACAGTACAGGTCGATGAAAATCGTGATGCAAAATTCACAAAAAATGTGTATTTCAAAATTCCTTAAAATTTATTTTTCTTTTTACCTTCATGCATCATATTGCATATCATTCGACTCGGCTGATGAAGAAGAACACAACGACACCATTTTTGAAGCTCTAGCTTCATTGCCTGTCGCGTTATCTGCAAAAACGTAGTTTGACCCTAGTTGACCTTAAGTGACATGACTGGCTTTGTCTATGATAACATGTTTATTTTCGAAATTTATCTTTGATCTAGGTGTAAACCAATCCTGCTCAGTACCTATTATCTCATGGAAAACAGTGGTTTAGTGGCATTGCTCTCGGTTGGGGGTAAGCTTGGCCACTCGTCCGGGGTTACCCCAATGTGCTAATTTTTATTTTAGAACAGCGATATTCGAAAAAATGTCATACTTAAGCCAGCCTGCCTCGTCACCCCTCACTACAAACACTTAAACGGTCCTTACCTAACATTCGTATAAATATTAGTACTGTATGGTATAACATTAACAGTGCGGCAAATCTCACTTTTTTGCTAAAAACCCTTAAAATATCGTTTTTGCGCTATAACTTTAACAATATGCAATTTTTGTTAGCCTTAACTTTTTTGCTGGCGTTACCTTAGCTGCCACGCTGAAAGGACAAACAGTTGAGCATTTTATTGTGAATAATTTAGCCGGAAACGGGGTTGCCGGGCTTCCCCCGCGCCCGGGCTTCCCCCGGCTTCCCCTACTAATGCACCGACGTAGCTGACTCTGGGGGTCCGATGCTGGCAGTATTTAGCTCGAATTTGTTTGGACAACGCTCGAGACGCCTGGCGTCTAAATAGGTTTAGACTTCAGGGAGCCTGCCTGAGAAGTTCGCCCAGTGGACGAACCCACGGAGGTGGAGACTGGGAGGGGCGGGGAAGGCTCCTCCCAGAGTAGGGTCCGTCCCGCTAGGCGGACTCTTCCGCCCGTGGCGGGGGATGCTGCTGTCTTGGCTCCGCCCGCCCGCTCGGCAGCCGAGTGGAACCCGGCGACACTAGCGCCGCCCGCGGCCGCACGATGAACTACTGATCGTCTGCTGCACGGGCCGTCTGTTAGCTTTTGGCATAGTAGTGCTGTGAGCCTCAGGATAGGAGCGAGTGACACGAAACTAACTGGCGACTGGCATATTGCGAGAGATTGGCGATGGATACAGCCTAGAGGACGACCCAGCCTGGCTCATTGGAGGACTGCAGTTCAATCCCATGAGGTGAGTGGTCAGTGGGTACACTATCAGGCCGAAATCAGCTGACCCGCTCCGCGCACGGGGTTCGATGCTAGAGACTGTACCCGGCACGGCCGTATGCGTGTATGGGGGCGTGCAAATACTACCGGCAAACTTCGTATTTGAGTTTGTCGACGTCCTGCACTGATATTTGAAACAGATGCTGCAGTAACATTAGCACTCTAGTTACTAACGTGGCTCCACTATCAGCCTGCTTTTGATACTTCCTACGGAATATTCCGTGAGTTTATTTGTATCCGTGCCCGGTCGGATGGCGCACCCGGCTGTGGTCGGATTACCGGTGACATACCTGGGTACAATGTCCCGCCCTGGTGCCGCACAGTGGGGCGACTCTACATACCGCGTGGACTGTTTGTCGTTCGCGATCCGTGGCCACTTGACGGGCATCTGAACCTCGAGTGGCGGCCACGCCGGGTCATTCATTGGTGTGATATGTCTGAACTGAGCGGTGCTCACGCCATGCCATGTCACGCACGGCGCTACTGACCCCTGCGTGGCCCGGTGACCTGTGTGATGCACTCACAATACCGGGGAGGTAGCTGAGTAACGGCAGAGCTCTAAAGATGGCAGTAATGCCATGGGAATTACTGAAGTGCAGGGAGGCCCGTTTGAGAAGTTGCCGGCTGCCGCTCAGTTCACTTCACACAAGTTATGTAGAGAAGCCAAAGTTTCGCCGGAAGTAAAAGGAATGTATACCAGTGTCTGATTACCCCCCCCCCCCCCCCAATAGCACATGACGTGAGCGCCAACTGCCAGGCGTAACAAAATGGAAAACGTCCATATTCCTTTTATGAGAACGGCAAATGCCGCCGATGCAGTAACTTTAATGCAGTTACTTTAGGACGTCAGTTCATCTATGCGTTCCAACTTTCCGTGCAGTGCTCTAGCGTGTGTTGGATAGAATGGGTTACGGCCTGTTCTTACACGTCTTGTTAAAGCCGGTAGCTTCCATACTGAATAAATAGGCATGTTCTGTTCGGTCCGCCTTCAATTTGTAGGGATGCTTATAAATGACAGTACCTGACTTACGGTTTCGTTCGAGGCTCGGTGTTATGTAATGAGCCGTAGCGATAGTTGCGTTTCACGAGAACCTTCCATTTTCTGCAGTACTGGGGTGGGGAAGCAGACCGTTGCCTGTAAAGGATGGCTCTCGGCCAGTCGGGCGCCTGCTGCCGTCTATGGAAGCGTTGGCCCTCTCATCTGCCGGCGGTCCCGCCCGCTCCCCGTCCACCGCCCGTTTCCACACGGGACACGGTGCGTAGGCAGGCTCCCCGCTCCACTGACGTCACGGTTATCGGACGGGTACTGCGCACGGCTCCGCGCTGCACTGGCGAGCGACATCACCGGCCCCGCCCACCCTCACCCTCCCTTTTGGCTCCTCTCCCCTCATAGAAAAAACGGCCGGCGCGCTGTGGGGCCCATCTCCATTTACAGGGTCAGGCTCGCTCGCTCGGACTGGCCCCGGCGGCAGTCAGCTGGTCGCCACGTGCGGCTCCGAACCCCCCCCCCCCTGTCCCCTCAGTCTGCACTCCCTGACCAACCCCCTCCGCTCGACGGACGGGTGAGGGGCAGCATGGGGTGGGGTGGGGAGGGGTAGGGCGCGGTTCCCTTTCATTTCATTCCCTTTCATTTGTAGGTACAGGTCTCGCGGGTTTTAACGGTAGGTTTTGCACCTAGAAAATTTAAGTGCACTTCAGGCTATATATTCGTCGTCTTAACCCGCGCCCCGTAGGGCTATCGGCGGACCCTACCACCCGTAGGGGAGGGGCCGTTTCGGCCCCCTCCTAAGATCTCGGAATTTTACCGGCCGATTTTCAAAATTCAAACGGTGTTCGATAGCCCCACTGGGGAACTACCTTGTGACCAAATTTCATTGACCTAGGTCAAACCGATGACGTCACAGGTCAGGTCAAAGGTCGGATTTTCACTGTTCACGGGCATTTCAAGAAATGTGTTGTGAAATCGAGTAAATTGGTAATTTATTGAAAACCATCGATGGTACATTGTTCGTCAAACACATACCTTACTATCTGAGGTCACTGATACCAGGTCAGGTCACAGCGAGGTCAGGTCACCGGGGGTCACAATATGAAAGTGTTGTGTGATACATGTTTTATGGTCCATTTTACATGGCAAATGCGATTATGTGGGTTAGGCAGCCTTTGGGGCCAGCCTGGATCACAATTTGGTGAAGGTTAGGTCAAGGTCAGGTCAAATTAGGTCAAATTTCAAAGTTGATATTTTGCATAAAATGGGTATCGATTCGATGCAGCTCGTCACGGGGAGTCTAATGGTGGTCTGTGTTTTGCTCTACGAGGTCTAGAATTGCCAAAAATTGAGTTTGAAAATTTGACGTCATCATTTTTGAACAGTTTTTTCGCTATAACTTGGCCAAAAAAGGAGGTATCGATCTGAAATTCGGTATGTAGATAGAAGACGGTAGGTACTATCACATATATTCCGGTTTTCTCGAAACTCAAAAAACCTTTTGAATTTTTTGGCTAATATATCCAAAAAAATGTTTTTTTTTATTTTTGGGGGTCAAAACTAAAAAATCTCAAAAATCCGAGATAGAAGTTTTGTAGCCCTATCAATTCTACACCTTTTATGTTTTGATCATTTTTCTGTATCTTCAAAGCTGTAGGCCTGACAGGTCTTCTCGCAAAGGTCTTTTTTTCGGTCGAAAATGACAGAACATGACGTCATTCTGACGTCATTTGTGGCCAACCTATCATTGCCTTTGGAAAAATTTTTGGTCACAATGTGTAAAATTGATGCCCGGAGGGGTCCTGAAAGTTTGGTGGCGATATCTCCAGCCGTTTAGGAGATATCGACGGAAAAGGACTGGAAGGGGCCGTTTCGGCCCCCCTACGGGGCGCGGGTTAAGCTCAAGTGTTGAAGATGCGATCGACTTGTTGGGTAACAAGCCGGCCATGATCGTGTAAAATGGCTTCATCGTAAATCGATTAGTTTCTGAGATATAACCGGAAATGTAAAGTGCAAAACCTACGCTTTCCCGCGACGGCGAGAGCCGTACGGGGACCCGCAGTTGCTACTGTACACGAACCCCAAGTCTAACCGTCTGTCCTGTCCAGTAACAACCGATAACATTGATATCGACTGCTGGTCCCTGTACAAGAGCAGCTGAGGTTTCCTGTGAGTACCCTCTGACAGCTTATCGTTGTTCCCTGTGAGGGTGCTGGGACAATATACTCAGGGTCGCTATACAGTAGCAACTGCGGGTCCCTGTACCATACAGATGGGCACATGCCTGGAAAATAATTTACGGTGTTTATCTAAAAAAGATTAACAGAGGTTGTATAATTAATTCCAACAAAGCAGTCCCACGTCTATTGGTGTGTGATGGTCAGCGACCTCGACCAACTTGCTCATCGATACCGCTCAGCTACAGGGTGTCCCATAAGTTCGTTCTCACCTAAATTTTACATTTTTAGGCTCTCTTGCTTAAAGGCACGCTGAAATTGGTTCGTAACTGAGCTTACGTGGTTGCCATGGCTGGTAGAAATATGCTCCACAGTAGCTAATTTCTGTAGACAAAATAGTTTTTGCTATAGAGCCCGCTTCCTACAGAGACGGCTAACGCAGCAACATAGAGGTCTCCGATTCGGGTACGTCTCAGTATTTAGTCAGCAAGTGACCATTCGCGACGATTGAGGGTGATTGAGGCCTACCAGTCTGTAGCCAATGTCCATCGCTAACTAAACGCACAGTCAGCAAGTGACGCCGATGATTTGTCGGGAGTCAGTCATTGCAAGTTTATCCTTTTTCCAGTCAGCCCTCAGGAGTGAGCCAAGTGGCCAAAACTGTGTCGCGCCAAAGTGGCCATCAAAAAGGTCAAAGGGTTACAAAGTTGGCAAGCAGACTTTTCAGGATGGATTACCAGCTGTCTAAGAGTGTCCTTTCGGGGTACATAACTCAAGGTGACTTAAGCTTTGCTTACCGGAGGGCACAAAACAGTCAAAAACGTCTAAAAATGGCCAAACATGAGTTTCGTAATGCCTGAGGCTAAACAAAACAGAGGGCTGATGACATCAACCAGGTCATCAGGACTAACTAGTCCACGTTCGAGATGAAACACCCGTCCAAACCCGAAAACAACCCCATAAGGGCGAAGGAGGAGGCCTCCGTTTCGTCTCGTTATGTTTCTATGCAAAAGGACAGGGTCACTGTGTTGTGGGGTTATAGGCGTTCTGGAGTTGACCAAGTTGCAAGTGGCAACCCAGAAACAGTTTTGGGAAGCAGAATGCTTTTCCAAGAACATCTAGGAGGAGTTTCAGCCCTCAAGCTGAACTCAAACCGCGAGTATGAACATATTTATAGAGGAGAAAATGGCATCCGGGAGGTCGTAGACCCAGCTTCAGGCAAGACAGTGCATCAGTGCACAGGTCAAGCAAAGCTTAAAAGCGGTGCAAGGAGACTATGACAGGCGTTTTTGGCAAGATCACATGCCAGGCACCTCATTGGATCAAAATTTCATGAAAATTTGTTGTTTATGCTGAAATTGAGGCTCGTCGAAGCGTAGCGCTGTTCCAGCCTCGAGGAGCTCACGGCGCATGTCAAGTCAGTCTGGGTTAACTTTAAGGCTGGGGGGATCCATGTGATCGCAAGGCACCTCGCAGTTGCGATCAAACGTAAGTTGAATCGGAACAGATATTGGAGGGATCCATCACATCGTAGGCTAAGTAGATACGCAAGTTGTATCGCAAATGGTGAAGATACGAACTAACTTTACGAATCTTCTCGGTCGATCGGAAGGCCGATCGTAGCGAAGCTTTACCTCTTTCTCAAGAGAAAAATATAAGAAATTTTCAAAATTTTCACAAAACCGAAATATATGTTAAACAAATATGGTTGATGAACACGTGTGCAAAATTTGAAGTCGATTTCTTCAAAAACGGCTGCGCTAGAGCGTTTTAAATTTACACGTTGAAAACGGTCACTTTCACGTCATTTTTGTAATATTTTTTCAATTTTGAAATTTAAAAAGTCTTTTGGGCAATTTTTCGCGTTAATTGCGAAAATCTGACCAAAACATGTATCGCACCATCAATGATCCGATACGCCATTAGAGGCCGCGCCGCGGACAGGTGGGCGCGGCGATACCTAGGCCGCGTGGGGGTTACACTGGTGTTCGGAAAGGGCTATGTCAACGCGAGGCAGGCCGCGGGGGAGCCGGTTGCGGCGCCGGTCCGTATTTGTCGGCGCCTAACAGTGCAGCGGTGCGTTTATGGCGGAGGGAGGGGAAGCGGTGTAGTGTCGGCAAGGCCACACACAGGAGAGGGCACACGGCCCCCCCCATTCGAGTTGGGGCCCCTAATCTTTAGACCGCCGAAGACCATGTAAAATGAACTGAAATAATGATTGAGAAGACCGGGAGGGCCCATCTCGTTCCCCAGCAGGCCCATACGAGTCCATAAATGCCCAGTAGCGCAGCCAGGGGTATTGTGGTGAAATTTCAATGGCCCTCAAAAGACCTCAAAGGGCCCACAGATGGGGTCACCGGGTCCTCAGATGGTCTCGAAGGGCCCTCGGTTAGCGTCAAATGGCCCTCATCTGGTGTCAAAGGGCCCTCAGATGGCCAAATGAAGGGCCACAAGATGGCCTCAAAGGGCCCTCAAATGGGTTCAAATGGCTCTCAGCCAACGTTAAACCTACCTCAGAAGACCTTAAAGGGCGTCAAGAGGCCCTAGACCTGCGTCAGAGGGCCCTGAGCTCGCGTCAAACGACCCTCCGAAGGCCTTAAAGAGTCCTTAGCTTGTGTCAGAGGGCCCCCAGCTGGTGTCAGTGAGCCCTCCTCAGCTGGCGCCAAAAGTCCATCTGAAGGCCTCAAACGGTCGTCAGCTGGAGTACAACGGTCCTCAGATGCCGTCACGCGGCCCTCAAAAGCCTCAAGGAGCCCTTATAAGGTCTCAAAGGGCCCTCATTTGGCCTCAAAAGGCCCTCCGCTAGCGTTAACCGGACTTCAGAAGGCCTTAAAGGTCCCTTATCTGGTGTCAGAGGGCCCCCAGCTAGTATCAGAGGGCCCCCCGGCCCTCAGTTGGCGCAAAATGGCCATCAGAAGGCCTCAAACGGTCCGTAACTGGAGTCCAACCGCAACGGTCCTCAGGTGGCGTCAAGCGGCCCTCAAAAAGCCTCAAAGGCCGCTTAGAAGGCAGCAAAGGGCCCTCATATGCCCCCAAAGGGTCCTCTGCTGGCGTCAAACGGACCTCAGAAGGTCTCAAAGGGCGTCAAAGGGCCCTGAGCTCGTGTCAAATATAAAAGCGCCCTTAGTTGGTGTCAGGAGGCCCCCAGTTGGTGTCAGCGTGCCCTCAGCTGGTGTCAAGAGAGCCCTCAGTTGGCATCTACTGGCCATCAGAAGGCCCCAAACGGTCCTCAGATGGCGTCCAACGGTCCTCAGCTGACGTTAAGAGGCTCTCAAAAGGCCTCAAAGACCCCTCGGCTGCTGAAGAGGCCATTAGCCTCAAAGGAAACTCAAGAAACGTTAAACGGCCCTAAAAAGGCTTGAAAGGGCCCTCTGCTGGTGGCAAATTGCTCGCATATGACATCAATAACAGCTTTGTCAAAAACGGACCTGAGAGACCTTGCCGGTCCCTCGGGTTATAAGGGACTCCTGTCTCTTGCAGTAACCTGAGTGGCCCACGTTTACTGAGGGGCCCCTGGTTATTGAAGGAGTCCCTGGTTATTGGAAGGACCCCTGGTTATCAGAGGGTTCCCTGGTCACCTGGTGGGTCCCTGATCAATCGAAACCTCCCGATCATCTGAGCGCCCCCTGATTGCCTTGGTCTTGGCGTTGGCGTACAGTTTAAAGTCGTCGGCACACTGCGGCCTCCTCTTTCTCAACAAGTCCCTCTATTTCTTCTGCAGCGAGGGCGATTTCGTCAAAATACTCCTCCATCGCGAAGCCTCGTGCGCAGACGCAGTCTTCGGGGCGCTCGCTGCGCCAACTCTTGACGACAACTGACGGGCTCCAAATGGAACAGATGGACTCCGAAACGAACGTGGGAATGCCGATACATGATCCCTCCAAATTTACAGAGGAGGAGATGTCCCTGACAGCCCCTTTGCAATAGGGGTCACTTTTACACTATAGACGTATGGGGAATTCGACCTTATCGACATGGTACTACGAGGTCAGCTGATCTGCTTGGCATTTAAATCGTAGTAAAACTGGCATTTAAACGCTGCGAAACAACTTACGTACAACGTAGCTCCGATTTGCCCCTCTTTCTTTTTCATCCCTCCGATTTTCTTCCGATCAAGAGAAGTTTCGTACCGAGAGAAGTTTCGCAGCCACGTCCGATATAACTTACGATAGCACGGATCCCCCCAGCCTAAGCCTGCTATGCAGCCAAACATGCCGGTTGGCATGCCGCAGCATGTATTCATGTGTTTGCCTATGGAGGGGGGAGCACATTGAGGGGTCATTAATATATCAAAACGCAATGTACTCTGTTTCACATGCAAACATAATGTGAGAACGAACTTATGGGACACCCTGTAGATACGATCTATTCTCGGGACATTGGCACTGAACAGGGTGATAACGACCGGCCGGCCACCGACTGTCCGACCAACCGACCGACCGACCGATCGGAGGTTCGTCGTCCGACCGACCGACCGATCATCTGACCGATCCGAGGCTCGTCCGTCCGTCCGTCCGTCCGTCCGTCCGTCCTTCTGCCCAACCATCCGTCCGTCCGTTCGTTCTTCCGTTCGTCTGTTGGTCCCATTTTCCGATCGAACCGGTTACTCTGATACAGTCTTGTTTCTTCAACCGACCAAACGGACGAGAACGTTCAACGGTCCGTCTGTCCGTCCGTCCGTCTGTCCGTCCGTCCGTCTGTCCGTCCGTCCGTCCGTCCGTCCGTCCGTCCGTCCGTCCGTCCGTCCGTCCGTCCGTCCGTCCGTCCGTCCGTCCGTCCGTCCGTCCGTCCGTCCGTCCGTCCGTCCGTCCGTTCGTGCTCGCATGACTTCGGCGGGACGTTTCTATAGCTGCACACTGACAGGAGTGGGTCTTTCTCGCTCTCCTTTCGGAGTGCACATGCACGTGCACAATGCACATGTGTCTCGGTTCGTCGGGGAGGGGAGGGGAGGGGAGGGGTACCCCCACCCCAGCACTGCCCAGCTGCCGGCTCCGCCCACTGCCCAGTGCGGCGGGCGGAGCCTCCAGCCAGGACACGCCCCCTCCGTCGGCGGGACGTTTGGTGGCCGAGCGAGGGGCGTGGTCGAGCGGAGGTGGCCGTGGTCTTGATATGGGTTTGGCCACGCCCCTTTAGTCCTCACACCGATAGTTGCATGCAGTTCACAGCGTAGATTTAGATAGGTCGCTTGTGGTGGAATGTAAGGTCTATGAAGAAATAAAAACTTAGATTGGGATATTTATAATAAATTTCTTTACAAATATTATTTTAATTCGATGATTGAATATGGTAATCGTTGACCAAATTATTACCAAAGCCTCTCTGTTTTTGTTCATACATAGGCAAGGCTCAGTAAAACGTTACGTGGCATGTAGATGCGTCAATCTAAAGCCAAAGACATATAAGCGGGATACAGTTGAGTTGCCTTTCTGGCGTTGTGCGGGTCGTTGGGTGCAAACGCCGAGAACTGTCTGCTCACCCGCCGTCAGCAGTTGCCGCTTTTCCGCCGTACGAGGCACTCCCCGCCGCCGAAGGTCGCTGAAAGTCAACGGTCAACACCGCTGGAATTCGCCGGTCACCGCCGTCGGTTCCGTCTAAAGTTCCAATGGTTATGTCCCCTTTTGTTCCCTATTATTTCCTGGTTCCTTTCGATAATCACTGTTGGCTCTGTCCCATCTTCGCCGACGGGTCTGCCGTACGTGCAGGGGTCCGTTCCATATGTGCTGTCATAGACGGGTCTGTCCTATAGTTATCGACGAGTCTGTCCCATCGTTTCCAAGACGGGACTGTCGCATTAGTTGTGTCTGTCTAGTCGTCATTTGTGGTTCTTTTCCAAACTGGAAAATAGCGGAGGGTTCTGTCTCACAGCCATCGGTGGTTCTATTCTGCATATACCTAATCGATAGTCGCGGCAGAATCGACCTCTCGCACCTAGAGGCTCCAGTGACCTTCGGCACGGTCATCGCGCATAGGACCTGTCGCTGGTAACTGGTAAACACCACAGCACCCTGGTAACTGGTAAACATCATGGCTGTCGCTGGTAACCACGATGACGCAACTAAGCGCCAACGTCTAGCGTTAGCCGACTCTGTGGGTCTGCACGCGGAACCTTTGTACGGGACCCCGGACTCCAGGCCCGGCGGCTCCCGCGCCGGCATATCAGGAAAACCTTGGGGGGAGATTGCTCCGGTTTTAGGCTGCTGGTATCGGTCTGCCGTTCGCCGCAGCTTACAGTTTACACCATGTGTCGCTGACGTGGCAGCTCAATAGCCACACCTCCGGTGTTTTTTGTGTCACGAACGCCCGCGGTGCCGGTGAAATACAATACCGCGCACTGAAGAGGTTTTATTGCTCCGCTTCTTCGCTCTTCATGCTGGAATAGTCTTTTAAATACTACGTGTGTACATCCCATGGCGTGCATACCTACAACTATACAAGGCGATGCGTGTATGGTTTCTCCGTCATTGGTTTTATCCTGTATTTGAGTGTATTTGGGCGTTTCAAATGCACGGCATATCTAATGAATGTCGAATGAAGTTTTCGGTCCCACGCTGCACAGCTTGGATTGCACGTTGCAGTGCTGGACGAGTTCTCCCCGAGGTCGGCTGATACCGACATGGTTTCCTTGCCACCTTACCATTATTCTCGATCACCATTCACAACTTTGTTCGTCGGGTTCTCTTGAGCACCCTTTCTGTTCCGTTTTCTACGCTTGAAGGGACTGTTGGAATGATTCTCCCACCATGGCCTGGCAGTGTCGCCGTGGGTCTGCTACTGCTCCGAGCAGTCACGGCTGGTCGGGCCGGCTGACCTGCAGCTGGGTGACCCAAATCTAACGACTGCATGACGCCCTGTCAGTGGACGGAATTTTGGGATCGTCACATTACTGAGACGCTTCTCTAAACGCAGCTCGAACAACAGAAGCCGCTAGCCCATGTCCGAATAGCTGGATTGATAATGTGCCGCTAATCCATAATCCATGTCTCCTGGGTGACGTAAAGCAAGCAATAAAGAAAGCACACCTACGTACATTATAAATAGCTACCTACCTCGACTGCATTTGCAAATACAGACACCAACAATTGCACTACTAGTAACCATAACTTGTCGGAACCTTTGACTCTGCCGCGGATTGGTATCGGATCAGGGGACCTGGTATACACAGTTGTTGGTGTCGGGCTGTCAGCTGTCGACACAAGGTCAGATGATGTCGCGCCAGGGTCAGGTGATGTCGACACAAGGTCAGATGATGTCGCGCCAGGGTCAGGTGATGTTGCCCCAAGGTCAGGTGATGTCGCGCTGAAGCCTCTGTCGAGTGCGTCTACTGCGCCACCCGGCCAGGAATGTCCCGACCGTCCCCATTAGCGCAGCTCCGTTATATGGGACCGGATGTGCGGGACGGTGACCGCGGCTTAGTAGCAGGCTCCAGATCCGGATTGTAGAGCGAATAACCAGACTGCCAAGCGCCAGAGGTCAGTCAACATAGCTGAAGAAGGGTCATTAGCCTACACTGTAAACCAAATCTACAAGTTGGCTCCTTGTTACAAGTTTGGTTCCAATTCGCATAGGCGTCACCTTGTCGATACCTTGTCGATTCACCAACCCCAGGCTTGTTGGCCAGCAAACTAACAGTTTGTCTACAAGTTTGGTTCCAATTCGCATAGGCATCACCTTGTCGATACCTTGTCGATTCACCAACCCCAGGCTTGTTGGCCAACAAACTAACAGTTTGTCTACAAGTTTGGTTCCAATTCGCATAGGCGTCACCTTGTTGAGTACTAGTCTGGGCCTTGTGGACCTACCAACTTCTGGATAGGCATTGTCGTTTCCTTGTCGGTTCACCAAGCCCTGGTTTGTTGATGAACTAGCCTTTGACTGGGCATTGCTAGCTTACAAATTGTCAACAAGTAAGTGTACTAACGCTCTGTTCGAACTTGTTCTTCCTTACAATCGCTTTGTTTGCGTTGATAACCTTAAGAACTTATGATTCGCGTTCGTTTTCAATTGCCACGATACTGATTCAGGAAATGTTTTCTAACGGAGAGGTTATTTTTTGGCTGGAAGTGGTGCACAAAACCATGACTGGCATCAGTTATTGCTCAAAGGCTTGCGCTGACAAGAAACGAAATACTGATGGGTTATATAATCAATGAATGCATACAACACATCCATTCGGAAGTTTCTGGAATCATTAGTATTTATTACGGTCACGTAATTAATACTATTGACTGGAGACTATTCCGAGTGCATATTTTCATATGGATGTGGTAAATGCATGAGGTAGGTATACCCAGTAGGTATACCTATCGTGCACCGTCAGCATAAAAGTCTTTGAAGCAAGAACTGCTGCGTATGTGGAAGAACATGGTTTTGTGCACCGCATCAAGCCAGAAGTATAACATGCCCGTATGACGAATATTTCCTGAACATTGACCATAACAATCATGGCAAATGCACAATCACGCAGATAATTCGAATAAATCATGATCGCCAACCAGATTAGCTTTTACAGCCCATATATGTTCATCAGTTAAGTTAAAAATACAAAGAGATGAATTAAAGGCAAATAAATGTATTTATATATAAAAAAACACCGACCGCAAAACATCTGCTAACATGTGCATGCACAGGTCTGGCCCACTTACATTGCGCGCGCAGGGGAAGGGAGGCGTTTCGACCGCGGGTATAGGCACGATTAGTGCGTCCCGCAGGCCAGAGGGGGCCTCACTCACAGCACGAACACCACAGTTCACAGATTTCACTTTTTACTGCACAAATGCTGGAACAGCCCTCGTCGCTGCTCCAGGCTGCACGGCAGCCGCGCGACAACTGCTGGTTTGAAACCGCCGCGCCGGGGCCCGCTAACGGCGGGCGGCGACCGCTGATTGGTCCGCCAAGTCTGACGTCACCGGCGCAGCTGACCATGTGTATGCTGACCAGCTGACCAGTACAAGTTAGGCGCCGGTTAAATAACCATGCGGCAACAAGTTTCCAAAACTGGTTAAGAAACAAACGTTGAAACAAATGTAGAGTTGGTCTGGATACTGAGAAGTTGGTGTGCATAGTAACTATTGATTCGTAGTTGTCACCTGACAAGCAATGCACCAGACAACGGCTTGTTTAAAAAAGTATCAGTTGGTAAACATACCAAGAGATGATTGGTTATATTACACAAGACTTGTCAATTTGGTTTACAGTGTATAACAGAGCATGGAATTTGTGTATCAGGTTGTGTACAGTGTTGCAGTGTTACAGTGAACTTATATCGCAATGAATTGCTTCAGGTTTGATTGATACACTATTTTTCCAATTATATCGTATTGAAATGCTTGTTAGCTTCCTCGACACCAACTGACAAGCAAAACCTTGTTTTGCTTTTGCTCTTCAAAGGGTGCAGAGCAATCGTGCTCAAAACAATAGGTACACAAAAAAATACCAACATACAAGGTACATATTGCAGTGATGGGGTCATGGCTAACGTGGTAGTTGTCATGCTCCAATTCTAGATCTAGGGTAAGTTTATGCATTTCTGTCAATAATTTATTTGCTAAATTCATCGCCGCAATCGGCGCAATGGTTGTTCAAGGACACAACCATTCCAGACTGGGTGAGATAATGTTTGCCTCGTCATGATTTTGTGCGGAAAATTGGCCGATTGTTTTGCATCAAAACCGGTTTGCCAGCGATACTGCTAATGTAGCTGTGGAACTTTCGGGAGATGTGGCTCTCACATTTGCCTAAATTTGCTCTATTATTACGTGCACGCTCCAATGGCTGTTTTTTTATTGTTTCACCGAATATTATTTGTTCAGTGGGTAGTGCACTGAATAATGCTTATAACCCTGTATACTCGTAGCCATCACCTCCCTTTTAAAACAAACGCATGCTATGCTACGAATCTGAAGCTCGTCAGTTCGCTAATGTTGTTCGAGTAGAGTCGTTGTTCGGCTTAACCCGCGCCCTGGTGGGGGAGGGCTATTCCCCCTCCAGACTTTTCGATATATCTCCAGAACCGCTGCGCCGATCGTCACCAAACTTTCAGTACCCTCTCGAGCATCAATTTTACACATTGTCGACCAAATATTTTTCCAAAGGCTATGATAGGTTGGCCACAAATGACGTCAGAGTGACGTCATGTTCTGCCGTTTTCGACCCAAAAAAGGTTTCGCGGGAAGAGCTGTCAGGCCTATAGCTTTGAAGATGCAGAAAAATGATGAAGAGATAAAAGCTGTAGAATTGACTGGGCTACAAAACTGAAATCTCGGATTTTTTAAATTATGGGTTTTGACCCCCAAAAATGAAACTATTTTTGATATATTAGCCAAAAATCCGAAATTTTTCGAATTTCGGAAAGACCGGAATATATGATAATACCTACCGTGTTCTATCCACATACTAAATTTCAGATCGATATCTTGTTTTTCGGCCAAGTTATATTGACAAAACTGTTCAAAAATGATGCCGTCAAATTTTCAAACTCTTTTTTTTTGGCAATTCTAGACTACGTAGCGCAAAACAAAGACCCCCATTAGACTCGCCGCGACAAGCTGCATCGAATCGATATTCATTTTATGCAAAAATATCAACTTTGAAATTTGGCCTGTTTTGACCTGACATTGACCTGACCGCCACCAGGAAGTGACCTGAACCGTTCCTGATGGTCATATAACCACCACTATTTAGTTGGAAATGAAAAATTGGCCATAACACATGCATCGCACAGCCCTAGAAAAAATGGGGTAATGTGGTGACCTGATGACCTGATGACCCTTGGTGACCTGACCTGTGACCTGACCTGGTACTATCAGTGACCTCTAATAGCAACATATGTACTAGGCAACTGACGCCCTATCGCTGATTTTCGATAAAATGCGTTTTACTAGAGGTTATATTACAGCGCATTCCCTAGAAGACCCGTGAACGGCAAAACATTATATCTTTGAGCTGACCTGTGACGTCATCGGTGACCCTGAGGCTAATGAAATTGGATTTACTATGACAAATTTTACAGGGCTTTCGAACGCCGTTTGAATTTTGCGTATCTGTCCCGTAGTTTCGAAGATACGAGGAGGGGGGGGGGGGCAAAAATAGCCCCCCTTCGCGTTATAAGCAGACCCACCAGGGCGCGGGTTAAGAACCAAAGCGTTCCATTCAGGTGCTGATATGCCGGATGAAATGTTCAATGCTCTCGTCAACATAAATTCTATTGTTCCCATATATTGGACCGGCTCCGCATCTCTAACGAGGGCCTGCCAGGTTTGCAATGCTAACTTCCCTGCATGAGCAAGTGTTCTCAAAACAAGGTATCCAAATATGTGAGTGCATGTGAGTTTGTGCGAGTCCATGTTATCTTTTTTGCGAGTCTCTATCATTTCCATCAGTCTCCGGGAGCCTCTGTCAGACCGCGTGGCAGTCCGTTTCAGTCGTTGCTAGTCCCTTTGAGAACTTACGATTCCTACAAGTCCCTGCGAGTCCCTGTGATCCCCGTCAGTCTCTGAGTGTCTGTCAGTCCCCGGAGGTCCCCTCAGCTGCTGTCTCTGGATCAGTCCCCGTCAGTCTCCCTCAGTCGCTGTCTCTGGATCAGTCTCCCACAGCTGCTGTCTCTGGATCAGTCCTCCTCAGTCCCTGTCAGTCCCCTCAGCCGCTGTCTCTGAATCAGTCCCCGTCAGTCCTAATCAGTCACTGTGGGCCGTAGGTGCCTGCCCAGGCCGGTCCAGCGGCGACCGGCGTGCTTCGCGCCGGACCTGCTGCAGTAACGCAATACGCCGCGCCGCGCCGGCGCCGACGTGTACGTGCAAAGAGTGACTCGGGTCACGTGAGTGTGCACTGTGCACTGAGCAGTGAGCAGTGAGCAGCTGCCGTCCGCTCGGCTGGCAGCCACCTAGAAGGGTCAAACTAAAAAAGGTCTACTGTAACTCTGCGTGCAGAGCGATGTGAGCGGGATGCTGAGCAAGGGTTACTGAGCTCATCGAACGGGTGGGCACACTAGCGTTATAGCGGGTTCAGCGGAGGACTGTCAACATGAGCATTGAGCGCCATGATTCGAGTGAGGGTGGGGGAGATCCCGGCGGGGCTTTTCGATGGGGCGATAGCCGCTCGGCTGTGACAATATCCGCCCTTCCGTCGCCCACCCCTATCCTCGCCCTCGCCCTCGCCCCGCCCCGCCCGTTCACGCTCCCACCCTGCACCCTCGCAGCAGCCACAGCAACTCCGGTCTCCGACACATTCCTGTTTCGACACTGCTGAAACGAACTGGCCGGGAACATGCATGTCCGCTCATCATTGAACATTGGAAGTTTTCAATTCTGTGATCTGAAAAACTGTGGCACTCGCCGGTATAGGTGAGCTCAGCACCATTGCGCTCCTGTGCTGTCAGTGCCCACGTCCCTAGTCCTACTAGTACTCATCCTGTGCGGCAGTATCTGTGGCCCCGTGCCAGCCTGCCATTGTTAGTTCAGGGCTCGTCTTCCGCGAGAGGTCAGGTCACGGCGGCGGTGCGCAGCGGGCGGGCAGACTCGGCCACCTTTGAGTTGGGGATAGGGAACAGCATCAGATTGTGGGATGCTTTATCATTATTGATTCGCGTTAGCGTACCTTTTTCCATTCACTCATATTGCTCTGTCATATAGGTATGTACCTATAGTTAGGCAGATAGGCTGACTGTCTCGTGCAATGGCGGAAATTGGTCGGTTGGTCATGACTGCATTGCTGAATCACCATTCACCATGTCCTCCGCTGAACTTAACTAAGAAAGTTTCGGCTTTTGTGCGAAAAAGGGGTTGAAGTCACGCAAACATGCCTGGGTCGGCTCCACTCAGACACGAACCGCTAAGCTGTTGACGCAAGCTTATGACGCCATTATAGAAAGTGTATGTATCCGGTGAGAAATGCATGGTCTGTCGGCGTGTCCTGTAAGTGTATCGTCTACTCGCCCGCTGCGCTGGTTGTTTGCCCGAAGTTCCAGGACATGCTCTGTTACCACTGGATGCATACGAAAGGTAGAAGGAGCATATGCGATACGGTATGCCAAACTGCATACATAGGTATATGGTTCGTTGCCATGGAAAACAAGGCGACAGTGGCTAATAGAACAGACAATAAGCAACAATTTGCTAACGATTCAGCTGTGGACTTTCGGTCTGGCTCGTTTCATCATTCATATTTATCATCAATAGCATAAATGCAATAGTAATGTTTGTTTGTCTAGTTTAAAGCGCTAAGAAGAATTTGCGGAAAGATGCAGTAGTGGGCAGATTTAGCCCTCCCCCCGTCTTTCAGCGGGGCGCGTGATGACAAATTGGCCCCCCTGTACGTAATGACCATTCCATGCTTAAACGAAAGCCAAACGGGGAACTAATGAAACGTCATCCGTTACCCGTGGCAATTGTCGCGGCTTTCTCAGTTCGTGTGTCATTCATGTGCCCGAAACTGGCGGTCCCGGGTCGCAGGCTGCCACTGGGGGCGGCTGGCCGACCCGATCCCGTTTAGTGCAGAGCCGCTGGGTGCAGCCGCCTCCAGATATTGCCGCTACAGCGCGCGCCGCGTCACCGTGCCGGTATTTTTGGATTTGGTGCCGGCAAGGTCAGTCCAATGTCAGCGGAGGGCGGCGGCCGGACGCGGCGCTATTGGCCGCGCTCTGTCGCCTATCGATCCCGGCGGGCCGGCCGTCGGCGCCGGCGGCTTCCCCGCAGACAACGGCTCCGACTTCGCGCGGCGCCGCCGGCCCTCCTCCTGCTCCGCCGCGGGGCCGCCCCTTACGGCAGAGCCGCCGAATAAGACGTCCCTGCGGCGCCCCTGCCCGCCGGCCGCACCGCGAGCGGTGGCCTCGAGACGTGTTTTTGGTGCGCCGCCCAAGGGCATTCGCTGCAGAAAGTCGGCACAAGTGTCCCGGCCTCGGATGACTTATTTGTGGAGGGCACTAGAAATTAATCGAACTGACCGTGGTTGCATGAGATATCCTGGTTACCAGCCATTGACACATCCAGAAAGGTCGTCGAAATGTTGCGGGGCATGCCCACTCTCCAAAAAGGTCCTTCAAAATTAAAAAAGCTCCTCATATTTTGCTTTTTAAAGGGCTGTGGGATTTAGTCTTTAGAGCAAATGTGCTAGCACTGCTCGCATTGCCCATTAAGACTAATTTCATCCTTCATATCGATGACGATCAAACCTCATCACCGATAGGACGCAGCGGAGGTTTGGAATAGAGACGGTGTTCAAAAATGATATTGCAGAACTAACCACATAATAATTGTCTCCTGTAGCTTGTGAGCTGACTCTTTTTCAACGCAAATTTTACGGTGGTACACCTTCCAAATATGCAGGCTGGTTTGCAATTGTTGGGTACTTGTGTTGCCGCATACACCACGTTAAGCTGCGTTTTTTCTTCTTCTCAATATTTAAGCGCTAGGATATCCTAGACGCCTCATTATGTAATCGTCCCATATGACAAGGGAGCGTTCCAGTCGTGAAACACTCGGCTTTGGCCTAATCCGGGACTGCAGTTGGTCGAGCAGGGCCGTGAAATCAATGCAGCGACTATACACCAACACAGAATTAACAATCTTATCTACGTGGTTCACTCTGAAAGCTCTCTTAGCAAGATATGGAATCGAGCGTAACAGTCGCAAGATGAACCAAACTATCAAAGATTTCGCTAAGCAGCCGTGATGGCATTGTACGCTTGTTTTGGTTTATCTGAAGGCGTTTTTAGCATTGTATTGTGTGACATTCTGCTTTCGCGGCATCTCAGCGGGAAAACTTTGTGTCTCAGCGGAACTAAGCAATTTGGTGTGTTGTGCGTCTGACCTCATGGCCTCATATCCTACCAGTACCTATCGTTCATAGCCATCCCGAATCCTTGGCTTTCGTAAAAGTTGTGCATGCCCAACGCGAATAAAGACGATAAAAAGTCGTTTATAACTTCGTAATTTATTGATGAAACATGGATGAATGTTTGGATGAATGTTTTGATTCTGCCTACTTCAGCTAAAATGATGCTGCCTAATGCGTCGATTCTGATCGCTTCTCGCCCTCATCCAAGTCCACTCTTCGGTTCCGATGCCCAGTATTGCCCGGGAAGCGTACGGGTACACGGCAGCCGGCCACCTGCCGTTTCGCCTTGGTATGTTGGCGTGTGGCGGCTGATGTACTGATGTAGGTATGTAGATAACGCGACCTTTGGCTTGTTTGGTCTGCTAGTGCGCTGTTGGCCGCACTCAGGAGGAGGACCATCCGCCTGCACACGGGGTCGACCGTTGCCCTGCTGAATGCACGCGACTAAACGTGGACCGTCTGCCGCGTAGCCCTCAGGCAGTATACGTTTGACCACCCCCAGAACCGGCGGCGGTAGATGCTCTGTACTGGCGTCTTTTCCATGCTGCTGCTCTCATTTGAATGTGGCGATCGATGTCTTGTCATATGCTGGCAGTGGTGGGGCTTTCCTCATTAGGTACCGAGGCAATGTAAGTGAGGTGTTTATTTTGCCTATCAGTCACCTACCGCTGGCATTTTGATTTGTGTTACAAGTCGTTAATTTTTTTATTATGTCATATATGTCGTGAAACGTAAAATGATGCACGTTTGAAAGCATCGTTTTTATTTGAGCTTATGGTTTTGGGTCATAGCGTGCTTTCGTAGCACTCTCCTCGGACGGTCAGTCAGACGGCCAGCACGGCGCGGTCAGTCGGAACTTTCCACTGTTTTTTCTTTCCCCATTGGGCACGTGTATCGAGTCGGACTGAACTCCGGCGCCGTGTCCGAAGGTCGCCGATATTCGATAACGCACTGTAACCGGCGGGCCAACGCGCCGGTTACTTTGTCCCGTTCTGTACCTCAAAGGTCAGCTCCGTGCAGTACGTATGACACTTGCGGCCCCGCTGTAAGACGCGGTACTGCCGTACTGCCTGCAGCAGAGCGGCAATTCATCGCAATCCCACTCCATTGGAAATCGCAGTGCGCCTTGTTTAGCGAGCGCCGTCATCGAAGCAGGCATCGGCGATGGCTGATGATTTATACCAGTCAATCCAACCGTAGTGCGTTGGTGCTGTTATGAGCGAACGCATAGTGCAGGCTTTCATAGATTTTTGGGAAGTCGCGACTCGCGAGAGCTTTGATAAAGGTTAGCACTATAAAATAATTTTTGGTAGTGGTATGGTGAACTTTTTGGCTGAGAGAAGTTTTATGCCTGGTCATGGATGCAGGGAAGTTGGTAATTGTTTGGATTGTTTTGAAATGTTGAAATAAGATGGACGTTCTGAAAAGAATCATAGTTCGGCAGTCATATTTTCGCATTTTCTTTTCATTGATACTTCTTACGTCAGACTTGATGTAGGTACATTCCCAAACCTTGACCTTAATCATGTGGACTGGAGTTTGTCCCAGCCCTGAACTTTGGGTCCACCTCCGCACAGCTGTTGGGATTTTGCCCCAGCTCTGACCTTTGTTTGCGACCAGCAGTGCAGCGCCTGGCCTCTAGCCCCGGGGTCAGACGGGGCGCTCCGTCCCTGTTCTGCATTCAGCAGGACGGGACAGATCAGAGGGGCTGCTGTTTTTACCCACCCTCAGACCGGCAGCCAAAGGCAGCCGGTACCTACGTCGGACGAACTCCGGCGGAAGGATTAGCCGGACTGTGAGCTGGTTGCGGTGGACTCCGGCGGTCGGCGGAAGGATTAGCCGGACTGTGAGCTGGTTGCGGTGGACTCCAGCGGAAGGATTAGCCGGACTGTGAGCTGGTTGCGGTGGACTCCAGCGGAAGGATTAGCCGGACTGTGAGCTGGTTGCGGTGGACTCCGGCGGAAGGATTAGCCGGACTGTGAGCTGGTTGCGGTGGACTCCAGCGGAAGGATTAGCCGGACTGTGAGCTGGTTGCGGTGGACTCCGGCGGAAGGATTAGCCGGACTGTGAGCTGGTTGCGGTGGACTCCGGCGGAAGGATTAGCCGGACTGTGAGCTGGTTGCGGTGACCGTACAGAGGGAGGACAACTCCACGGCCGGGAGGGCGGGCGGTGCTCCTCTCCGCCCCGCCGTCCTTCCCGCCCTGCTCAGACTGACCGCAGCACCACCTGGCGGACGGCAGCAGAACCTCCTCCACACCGAACTGCATGACTGTCCAACACGGCAATCAATTTCAATAATCAACACTCTGCGGTGTTGTCTGAGGCTCGATTTTATTTCCCAGCTGTTTGGTGCTGATGGGTTCTGCTGCACACCGTCCCAGCTGTGGAGCAGGAGAAACCACAGGGACCGGTCGGTCTCGGTGCCCTCAGAAGGCAGACTGGTCACTGGTCATTGGTCTTTGGTCATGGTTGGTCAGAGCCAGACCCTGGGAACAGTTCGGTGGCTTCTGTCGGGTGCGCGTCCTGTGAGTGCGAGTGCGTGGACGCCAACCACCGCCGCACCGGAAACAAACATCGCCATGCCGTTATTGGCATATCGGCGTGGCGGCCGAGTGGATCGGGTTGAGGTCACTGACCCGGCGCGCTGCCCCCGGCCGAACAGGGCGACTGAACGGTGGCTCCGCGCCCAGCCGACAGCTCCTTCCCCCAGTGACGGAGTCGACGGAGAGTTGTCCTGGTATATCAGTCTTACAGCCATTGCCCGCAGCGGTTGATACTGCGGTGGCTGAGCTAGCCTGTTAGTCGCGTGACGCGCCGTGGTACCTCTGTTGGATGCAAAGCTGGCTGCAATCTGCCCTTTTCGGCATCACTGATCGCAACTCTCGAACTCAGAGACAGATGAGAGAATGAGTAACGCTCACAGCTCAAATGGCTATGCTATACGAAACTTGCCGATGTTTGAAGAGAGCTCTGCAGAAACCATTTAAAACGGCAGGTTGTTCCCGCTTGATGGCCATGAATATAATACTTTCGCCCGGCCAGGTTTGTTGAGAGGTTTCACTAGAAAGGAGCTAGAAACATTATATGTACCCGCGGTTGTCTGATTTATTTGGCCGATAAATACCTAACTATGAAACACATTAGATGACTTCTTGTAGAGGGAGTTTTGTTTTATCCTCCTTTGACGTTGAATCTTCCTTCAGTCGATGTAAGGTCACCCCAGCCAGCCAGTCCTGCTGATCTCTCAGTATTGTCGTGATATTGCTTTTCATGCTGATAGATACTCCCAGCCCGAGGTCCGCCTTCCAGCTCACACGGCTAGCTCCATAGCTCCAGCTGTGGTGGCCGCACTGGGCATAATAATATCCATAGGTATGGCATAGGTATTAGGTAATGGTATATAAAGTCTAGCTAAGTTTAATGTGCGCTTCATACACGGTCGTTATTATATTGTTTCGATTTCGCGTGATATCGTTTCCGAATATGTTTGTGTTGTCGCATAGCTTGCAACCTTGCATGGTAAACCGCGGACATAGCCAAATATGACGTGAATTTGGATGAGCTTTGAGCGGCCCGAGGTAGCAAAGAACACTAGATCCTTCACGATCACGAAGAAAAGGATAGACGATGTTGAAATGATAGCATATTAAACGGCCTGCACACAGTGCACAGATGACAATAATTATGTTTTTGCTGGGCATCAACACAAGTTCAGCAGTCATCATTGCTCATTGTTACACTGAGGCACACCATCGCAAAACTTTAGACTAATCCCGCGCCCCGCCATAAGGTTATATAAGGCAGGTCAAACCAAGGGCATTCACTATCGGTGGAACTCGGCGGAAATACAAGCACGGCTCACCGTGATTGTGAGTCACGCGGTTGTCAGTTGTCCTGTTGCCATGACAACGCGGCCAGCTATGTTGACCAGTCCGTGCCATGTAATCAATTTGCCGCCCCACGTAAGAGGCTTTTCTGTCCTTGAGTGTCCTATATCGCCGGCGCTTTTCTAACTTTCTTGCAGGGGCGGAGCATCCTGCAAGAAAAGGCAAGTTGGTGGGGCGGCTGCCCCACCAACTTGAGCATATTTGTTATTTGTGGGACTTTGTTGTTTAGCAAACCAATCTTCTTTGCATTGAGGAGCTTTGAAATGTCTGTTTAATGCAAAATATTATGTCTACAATGAAAAGAATTGATTCATTGTTGTATTTTATCTAACTTAACGATCGGACATTCTAGGTTTGACAACTTTTTACCCCACCAACTTCCCTGGAAACGCTCCACCCATGCTTTCTTGATTTATTTTGGTATACCTACCTATTCATCGATCAAAGGACGGATAATGCAGAGAGTGGCTGTTCTTCCAAATTAGCATGCTGTCCCGAAACAAATAATAATCCTTTTCGAATAGAAGACGTTGCTGCATCGTGATATGGGCTAAGAATCTTGATACGGGCTAGATATGATGGTGTGTGAGATGTTTATTTTCGCTTTACTTTGATTAAAAATACACCGCTTCTAACGTTTTGCCGCTCTATATGATGGCACTAAGGTACCTATGCCGTTTTAGTCAGTTTAAAGTCAGTGGTCTAGGTAACTATAGCTGTTCTTTGTGAAATCACACTGATCTTTTTCATGAACAGTATTTTAGAAAAGATAATACGGTTTATGCTGTTGCTTTTAAATACCTATCGTTCTTTCTGTTAGTCAAGCAATCAACTGCCGCTGGTACTGATTTTGAATTTAATTCTCAAAGCAGTGTCGATATTAAAAAAAAATGTGCCATTTTGTTAAGAGTTTGGGGCAAGTTTTCACACTGATAGTTGTTTCTATAGTCTTAACCCTCGTCCGTAAACGGCGATCTGCCACCTTCGCCCATGCAGGGGGGGGGGGTTGGTGCGACCCCCCCTTGGCGTTTGAAAACGGAGCGTCGTAGAGCTTAGCGGAAAAGACCAACGGATTGCTCTCGCCGAGATCTTGCGATTGGTGGTATATTTTTTGGTCCTAGGTCAACATTTGACCTACTTTTGACCATTCAAAGGTCAAATTTTCGGAAAAATAGACTTTTTTCAACTTTCCGCGGCGATTGCGGCAAAACGGTGAGAGATATCGACTTGAAACCTTCACTATCGTGTTCCTTGATCAATTCTCTATCGTTTGGTATGTATTTCGTTTCCCTAGCTCTAAAAATGGCGCGTTGGGAGCGCCGGAAGTCGGCAAGGTCACAGTCGGCGGCAGAAATTCGAAAAATCAAAATTTAAATTTTTGAAATCTGATTGTATTTTTGGATTTGGGAGGTCAATTTGCTCCCTATAGAAGCTAATATTGCTGCATATGCCCATTGAGGTGACAAGAATTAGCAAAATAGTGGTTCGGGCGCTTTTCAAAAATAGTACCGGACGCTGTTCCTCTTGTGACGTCATAGCTCCGTGACCTGACCTGACCCGGTCAAGTTTCTTATACCATATGATAGCCAATACTTGCCCCAACATGCATGGGAAGTTTCATCACGATCCATCAACCGATGTCCGTACCACCGGCAGGAAACCTCGGGCGTTGGCACTCAGTTTGTGAAAATCCGGCCGGAGGCTGTTCCCTTTGTGACGTCATAACTCCGTGACCTGACCTGACCCGGTCAAATTTTTTTATCAAAAGATGCGCAAGGTTTGCCCCATAAGGTACCCAAAATTTTGCACTATTTTGATTGCGGAAATTGCACTATTTCCGAAAAGCCTCAGGGGGGGGGGGGTTGCACCAACCCCCCCCCCTACATGGGCGAGGGTTAAATGAGAAGTGCCATTTGCCAAACGTCTATCAATGCCATGCACCAGTAGGTACCTATCCTATCGCGTACTTCCATATGCGTGTTCATTTTACGTCATCCATAACCTCTGAAGTGGCATGAATATTCAGCCTTTGTTGATTAAAGCTATGTATGAACCAGCCCAGGGCATATTTTAAGGATTTTTCACTGCGTCCCAAAGGTGGCATAGGGCACACGCTTTGATCGGAAAGGGCACATTGCAAGCGAAATAGTATATAATGCAAGTGAGATAATGTACAGATATGTACATTGTGTACTGTGCTGGTGGAGGGGCACTGCAAGCGGGATATTGGGAGCGGGCTGTGATTGCTTTTGGCCAGTCTCGAAATTCGCCCAGTCGTAGTGCGTTCTTTATCCGCATTCAAAGGGCGGACCGGCGATTTCATGACATTTATATTGTTGTTAGTCACTCGTTTTCCTGAACGACGTTGGGCGTGTTTGACCCCCTTGACGCACCAAATTGTACCTATGCTTGGAGAATAAAAATGAATATGCACATGATTAAAATGTGATACATACGTCTCTTCATGCGTTTTTCACCCTTATCAATCGATTCAAAATAGAGGTTGACGTGTGAAACATTGCCAATTTGCATTGAAGATACTATGTGTTTGAAATAATTAGATGACGTAAGGTCAAACAGTACCCACCTAAGTTGTGACAAGAAATCATCGGATTTTAAAGCTACATAAAAAAATCCATCATAGATTAATGCTTTAGATGAACGGATGCTTTGGATGCTTCGGATTTCGCTTCCTTACTGCCTATCATGTAATATAACCCAAACTTTTCCCAATGGAAGTTCCTTTGTTTAATTATTATGCCCAGAAATGTGTCGATTTTGTGCCATTTCCGGGCGCTTTGGGGGGGGAGCATGGCCCCGTGGCCCCCTCTATATCCTCCTATGGCCAGACGGCCATGACGGCCCTGATCTGACCGTATGCCATCAAATGTGAAACTTCGCAATGATGCGATATCTTTTTTCGGAAAACGTGCCGGTATCTCAAAAACTATGATAGCTAGGAGGGCGCAATCGATAGGAGAAAAGCAATCGATATATCTTGAACAGCTCTTTCGTCAATATTTCGTCAGAATTGAGTTGAGATCAACGGTTGAGGCTCCATAGCCAAAAACGAGTAAAATTACAATTTTTGTCAATATAGGTAGGTTTCATGAAAAGCTTTTGAACTAAAAAAAAAGGTAGAGAATTTTCGTTTGCACGATCGTTCTTCTCTCATTTTTACCTCGAAATGTCAAGGTCAGAACTTGACCTCACATTAAGGTCATTTCGTGACCAAGATAGATCATGTCGCATATCAGTCGATGCGTTTCGATGAGGTACCTCAAAACAATGATACAATCCACTGTGCATGCAAAAGCCCTGTAGGGCCGGATTTTGGGCCAGGCTCCGGGCCTGCGGGCTCCAACTTGACATCTCTAAACAGGACTTTAGGGAAGGGCAGGACACAGAGTCTGAGCCCTAAGGACAGGGCAGGCACAGGCCATGAAGCTAAGATAAGACGGATACTTGAGGGCTGGGTAGGATGCAGGGTCCGAGGGCAAGGCAAGGCGCAGGTCTGAGGCTATCATTACACAAGGCCGGAGAGTAGTGCAAGACACAGGGCCTTAGAACACCTGATGATCAACACACCTGATGGCAGGGCAACATCCAGGATCTTAGAGCAGGGCAAGAAATAGTACCTAAAGGTAGAGCAAGACATAAGACACAGGTATGGCACAAGGCCCGAAACACCGCCCACGTCTTGTCATACCTTCGGGCCCCGAAGGTATGACAAGACGTGGGCGGTGTTTCACGGACGCTGCTATCAAATTCCGCGAGCTGACGTCATACTTGTGGTATTGTTTGAGCAATGGCCCTGTTGATGTCTCCATGGAAACCCAATTTGACACGTGTAATAGCAGCGTGCTGCTATCATCGGTGAAACAGGGCCAGGGTATGGGGCCTGAGGGCAGGGCAAGGCTCAGGGCATGAAGGCAGAACAAAGCACGGGTTCTGAGGACAGGTAAGGGCACGGGGCATGAGGACGGGAAACGGCACGGGACCTGAGGGCGGGAGACACCACAGGGCCTGATGACAGGGCAGGGCACAGCGTCTGAGGGCGGGCATGGGACACGAGACCTTAGGGCAATGCAGAATACAGGGCTTGAGGGCAGAGTAGGACACAGGGTCTGATGGCATGGGACGGCACAAGGCCTGACGACAGGGCAGAGCACAGCAACTTAGGGCGAGGCAGGGCACGGGCCTGAGGGCGATGCAACGCATACGGCTTAACCCGCGCCCTGGTGGGGGGGGGGCTATTTTTTGCCCCCCCTCCAGACTTTTCGATATATCTCCAGAACCGCTGCGCCGATCGTCACTAAACTTTCAGTACCCTCCCGGACATCAATTTTACACATTGTGACCAAAAATTTTTCCAAAGGCTATGATAGGTTGGCCGGAAATGACGTCAGAGTGACGTCATGTTCTGCCGTTTTCGACCGAAAAAAGGGTTTCGCGGGAAGAGCTGTCAGGCCTATAGCTTTGCAAATACAGAAAAACGATTAGTACATAAAAGCTGTAGAATTGACAGGGCTACAAAACTGCTATCTCGGATTTTTGAAATTGTTGGATTTTGACCCCCAAAAATCAAAAAATAGATTTTTTGAATATAATAGCCAAAAAATCCAAAAATTTTTTTGAATTTCGAAAAACCCGGAATATACAGTAATAGTCCCTACCGCCTTCTATCTACATACCAAATTTGAGATCGATACCTCTTTTTTTGGCCAAGTTATAGGGAAAAAACTGTTCAAAATTGATGACGTCAAATTTTCAAACTCAATTTTTAGCAATTCTAGACCTCGTAGCGCAAAACAAAGACCATCATTAGACTCCCCGTGACGAGCTGCATCGAATCAATACCCATTTTATGCAAAAATATCAACTTTGAAATTTGACCTTTTTTGACCTGACCTTGACCTGACCTCCACCAGAAAGTGACCTAAGCCGTACCTGATAGTCTTATAACCAACACCATTGAGTTGGAAATGAAAAATTGGCCATAAAACATGCGTCGCACAGCCTTAGTACCTAAAGTTAGGTTCATGTGAACTGACCTGTGACCCTTGGTGACCTGACCTTTGACCCTGGTAATGTCAGTGACCTCTTATAGCAACATATGTACTAGGCAACTGACGCCCTATCGCTGATTTTCGACTAAATGCGTTTTCTTCGGTGTTATAGCGCATTCCATAGATGACCCGTGAACGGTGAAACATTTCATCTTTGACCTGACCTGTGACGTCATCGGTGACCCCGAGGTCAATGAAATTTGGTTTTTCGCGACAAATTTGACAGGCCTTTCGAACGCCGTTTGAATTTTGCGGATCCGTCCAGTAGTTTCGGAGATACGAGGGGGGGGGGCAAAAAATAGCCCCCCCCCCACCAGGTCGCGTTATAAACAGACCCCACCAGGGCGCGGGTTAATGGCAGAATAGGGCACAGGGTCTAAGGGCAGGGCAATGCACATGAGGCCTGGAAGCAGAACATGACAGGACAGGGCCTGAGGCAGGGCAAGGCATTAGGCTCGAGGATGGGCGCGGGGCCGGGGCATGAGGACATGGGAAGGCACAAGGCCTGATGGCAGGGCAGGGCACAGTACCTACCTGAAGACAAGGCAGCGGCACGGGGTCTGATGGCAGGACGTGTCACAAGGCTTGAGGGCAGAGAAGGGCACGGGGCCTCAAACTAGGGTAGAGCAGGGCACGGAGCCTAAAGACGGGAAAACAACGCATACAATTTCAAGGCAGAATATATAAAGTATCGTGTTTGAGGGCAGGGCAGAGCGGGGCACATGGCCTGAATGCAGAGCAGGGCACAGGGCCTGAAGAAAGGGCAGGGCAAGGTACAAGACCTAAGGACAGGGCACTGGGCAGGGCACATATCCTAGGGGTATAGTAGGGAAGAACATAATAAGGTGTATGACCAAGGGTAGGGCAGGGCACAAGGACTGGAGAGGGCATGTATGTGCTTAGGTACATAGTAAATCAGGGCACAAAGCAATCGGAAAGCCAACATCTTTTACACAGTAAAAGACCGAGGCATGTTACTTATTTTTGCTCGCACTTTTCGGCTGAAACCGTGGCATTTCAGTGTGGGACGCAGTGGTCCAAATTTCGCGAGGGCTACGTCCCAAAGTCAGGGGGCTGCGTCCCAAAATGGGACGCAGTCAGTATGTTAAAATATGCCCTGAACCAGCCTGAATGTTGAACATATCGTGTCAACATTTTCCGGGACACTCAGTGCTTTCCGCTTGTGTGGTGAATAATCACCATCCATGTGCAGTCAGCTGTCACCGCGGTTCGAGAATGGTCTCAAAGGTCAAAGTCTCGTGTGATCATCCTTTTCTGCGCTCGTCACCCTTGCTTGCAACCGTCCATCGTCAGTTGTTTGGTTCATCAGCAGGCTGTATATCCACTGCGGGGCGAGCCCCCCCCCCCCCCGTTGTGCCCATGTTTTCACGCCATTTAGGTGCGGCCGTCGTTACCGCTGTCGAACTCCCCCCCCCCCCCCCCTCTCGGCTGTCGGTGCCCTGGGGGCAGCTCTGACGCCCAGTTCTGAGTAACCGCGCCGGATATGACGTCACTCGTGCAGTTGTGTATCGAGATCACCCCGTGACGTCACACCGGCGCTAATGTCCCGTCGGTGTGACGTGCAGTCTGATGTCAGAGCCACGCGGCGCCGGCGCCCACCTAGCACAGCTAATTCGGTGCCGGTGCACCGAGGCACACATTGCCCCGGTGTCCTGTCTCTCTCGTCTCTCTGACGAGAGACGAGACGACGTCGTCAGAGAGACGTCGTCCACAACGACGGATTGTCTCGGTCAGACGCGGCCGGTCGGCGATCGTTTTGTATCTACAGAACTAAGTCGAAATTCGGTCAAACCATGGCAGGAGTATGGACTATGGAGTATGGATATCTTGGATTTATCTAATTTGGTCCGTTTTGGTATCGATTGAACAAGCCATACTGCCACCGTAGTGATTACTGATTTCTATAAAGATCGCACACATGTTGTGTGCTAGAATGAGTCCTTCTGTGCGTAGGTAGCCATGAAAAGGCAGAGGGCAAGATTAGTGCAGAAGCATGCGCTACTAAAATATAGTCAGAGTCATACAGTCAGACTATTCAGAAGACATTGCCCTCGTCGTCTCGTCGGCCATGGGGTGTGCACGGAAGATGGCTGGACGGGCCAGGCTCAACCGTCGCCGTTCCCGCCGCGCTGATCGATACCGGTATAGCTGGGGTCAATCCCTTCCTGACCTGACCGAGGATTTACATGAAGTCATTGGGATAACCGTTCACGCACCCTACAGCGGCCGCCACTTATAATAAAGTGGCATAACATTTTCCAGCAGGTCATGAAAGTGTCAGAAATAGCTTCGGCCATTCCGGAGTAAAGACAGAGCTGATCTATTTGACATGCACGACCTTTTGTAGCTATTTTGAGCGTAGGTATATTTTTCCAAGCATTACATTTGCTCTTCAATTTGTTAATTGCTTAACATGTCAGAAAGTCAGCAAAAGTTAAGAAAAAAATCAATCTCGAAAGTCATTCCCATCTGAACTTACTTTTTTATCTGATATTTTAACATGAAGAAGACTAAGATGCAACGTTTTAAGGTTTGATTGATGTTTTTATATATTTTCTTTGATGTTTTACTTCATGAAAGAATGAATGATACTTGACCCAAAAGTGGTCCAAATTTGGTTGTCAGGAGTCGAAGCCATGCGTTTTATTCTGTTCGGTCCGATGATAATCCCGTTTATCCCTGTCCCTCCCCGATTCGGCGGTGTCTCACAGGGTCCTCTGATTGGCCCACCGATCCGACCCCGCGGTGACCTCTGCACGGAGGCCGTCTGGGGTATGCAGACCAGCTCCGGAGCACCTCAGCCTGTGTGACCGGCCGCCAAAGTGGACCAGCAGGCTGCCAGTCTCCTCCGTGGGGCCCTCGGCGTGGTGCCGTTACTCCGCGGCCGGCCAACCGTGCCGCCCGCCCGCCCCGCGCCGTCCACAACGACGGCGACGACGAAAAACAGCGCCCGTCGCACTCTTTGGACGCGACCCGCCGCGATCAGGATTTTGCACATTGCAACCAAATAAATCCCCGGTGTCAGCGATACCGCAAGGGCCAAATGTCCAGATGGGGCTCGGCTCACCGTTCAAGGGTAGTTCGGTCATCGGTGATGAAACAATCGACTTGTTCAAATGTTTATACCTTCTGTTCTCGTGTTCTCTATTCTTCACGATATGTGCTAGCGTATGAATGTGCTGGGACCCAGATGGGCCCATCGTGCTGAGAATAACCTTGGCTTTTGTGGCGCGGCCTGCTTTTGAGATGCAATCGGGCAGAAGGCGTCCGTCGCTGCAGTGTTCGGATTTAGGAGAAGGACACACAGTAATCCGGCATGGTGACAGATTGGGGCCGGTGCTCAGGCCAGAACAACAAGCTGTCGTTATGTGCGAACAATCATGACATATCCATGCTCTGGTATAACAGATTAAACAAATATCAGATTGAAATGCGTAATTTTGTGTTGTCAGCCAATCGGTAATGCCCGAATAGACAAAAGGCAATCCACAGGGAAAACCCATAACACCATGTTCAGGAAGCTGCTCATTGCTGTCCCACCTCTAATTTCTAATGAGCTGAAAATAGACGTTTCTGTCACATTGTGCATTTGTTCTGCCCGGTCGGCGAGCACATCTGATCCAGGGAGAACCCCGCCGACCGCTGTTCTGGACAGTGTTTCCCTCGGTCATAGAGTATGTGACCGTCTGACCTATCGGGAGAGTTTGGTATGACCGTGACCTGTCGGATTCTGCAGGAGTTGCAGACGGTCACCAAAGGTATGCACCTGGAAGGTGCCGTGCAGGGTGGACCCATACAAATCACGGACTGTTAATTGTTAATGTTGATGATATATAGGTGCCACATTGTGCTATGAATTAGTGATGCATATTACTAGTACCTATATGAAATGTGGTCATGGTTTAGCTATTGAAGAACAGATATTTGGTCAATGGTCATCCATTTGGAGCAATCATTCGCCAGCATTTAGCATATACCCCTAGAGCGCTATCACGCAACCATTCACATGAATAACGTGCCTTCCGTGACTGCGAAATGGTGCAATAGAGAAATCGCCGTGAGCCGCCCCGTGCCGGGCATTTCACCGAAGTGAAACGCCTTTGGCATGACACCATCCGGCGGATACGATGTGGGCACAGAACAGACACCTTGCGCTGTCGACTTTCAGCCGATGTGGTGCGGTGCACAGTTCACCGACGGGAGCCCGGCGCCCTTGACAATTGACATGACGGTCAGGTCAGGTCAGATCATATTGACTGATATGGGCATAGGTAGGTACCGAAGATGAAGCCCTGGTTTCAATGAATGAATGAATGAATGAATGAATGAATGAATGAATGAATGAATGAATGAATGAATGAATAAATAAATAAATAAATAAATAAATAAATAAATAAATAAATAAATAAATAAATAAATACATAAATGAATAAATAAAATAATGAATGAATGAATGAATGAATGAATATCCCAAAATAACATAAAATCGTTCGAATTTACTAACACATTCAATACCTATTAATGCATGCTATTGATAAACAATATGCAATTTGTTTGACACGACATTGAATATTAGATACATAGTACACTTGCGGCAGATTGTTCCACCACTCCCTACCCATCGGGCTACTATGGCTCAGCACTGGCTGCTGCCAGTGGCAGCACTGACAGCACTAGCACCGGCAGGCAGTGCTGAGCAGTGCTGAGGGCAGGCAATACTGGCAGCAGCCAGTACAGAGCCATGGGAGCCGATGGGTAGGGAGTGGTGGAACATCTATCTGCCCCCGAGTGTACATACCTAACAATCCATAATTTGCCTAAATGACGAACATAGATAGCGTACTTGGCTTGGCCCCGTTGCAACTCAGCAACTGCCCAATCCGTTGCGCTGTTATACGTGGAGAATGGTGGTCGATAGATACCACCAAAACCAAACTTACCAAACCAAACTTAGATTCCAAATTAAATGCTAAATGCAATCGGGAGCAGGCACGTACCCAGGATTTCGCCCAGGAGGGGGCCACCTGCTTCCGAAGGGGCCCCTTAGGTCACCCGGGGGCCCCCAGGCCGCCCAGGCGACCAGGGGCCCCCAGGCAACCAGGGGCCCTCAGGGGTCCCAGGCAACCAGGGGCCCCCATGCGGCCAGGCCCCGCTACCAGGGGCCCCCTTGGCGACTAGGGGCCCCGGGCGATCAGGGGCCCCATGCGACCAGAGGCCCCATGCGACCAGGCCCCGGCTACCAGGGGCCCCCTAGGCGACCAGGGGCCCAGGAAACCGGGGGCCCTCGGATGACTGCAGGGGCCCATCGGGTCATCAGGGGCCCTCGGGTAACCAGGGGCACATAAATGAAACTTTGATATCATTTTTTCTTCCTAGTAAAAGGCGTTTTATCCAGTGTTTGAAATTAATATACCGGAGCCTGAGGGGCCCCTGAGCGCCTTCGGCGCTCAGGAGGGGGCCATGGCCCCCGTGCCCCCCCCCCCTTGGGTACGTCACTGATCGGGAGACATCGGAGACAAAATGTAAGTCAAAGCATTCCCAGTCCGTCGGATAAGGATACTGACCACTCAGTCTCGACTGTGGCGGCGGCTGGATCGCCAGTTCGTATCTCCGCTGTACCTATCTCAGTTCCATCGGCTCGTATACGTTCAGCGTCTCGACTGAAGACACAGTCAGCACCGTCTCGAGCTGAACCGTTCCAGCGCTGACTCAGCACTCAGCACTAGCAGTGTACCAAATCTACTATCATGTAGTCCACCGTGAAATTCTCTCCCTGTCGGGCGCTGTCGTACGCAACCTTCAGCTTCTTCAGTTGAGTCTCTAAGACAGTCTGCAGATATACATACATGGCCTTGGTCTGCAGTTGGTTCTCCGAGACAGTCAGCAGTTGTGTCTCCGGGACAGGCAGCAGTTGGGTCTCCGGGACAGGCAGCAGTTGTGTCTCCGGGACAGGCAGCAGTTGTGTCTCCGGGACAGTCAGTAGTTAAGTCTCCGAGACAACCCACAGTTGAGTCCCCGCTAATTCAGCGGTCTCTGAGACAGTCAGCAGTTGGGTCCCCACGAATTCAGCGGTCTCTGAGACAGTCAGCAGTTGAACGCTCACCGAGCTCAGCGGTTTGGGCTTACTGAGTTTATCGGTTGGGCGTCCGCCGGGCTTAGAAGCTGGGCTTGCACCGAGTTTGTTAGTTGTGCTCGTGCTGTGTTTATCAACTGTGCCGGTGCCGAATTTATTTGTTGGGCGCCCACCGCTCCCGTAGCAGCCCGTGCAGTGTGTATGGGTGGCGGAGGGGCGTCTCGCGTGCCGCGTGGCGTACCATGCAGGCGGGCGGAACGGCAGACGGTGGCGAGTGGCGGCCGCTCACTGCGGCAGGGTCGCTGACCGCCTCAGAGGCTCCGAGACGGCATACACCGAGCACATTGCCGCCGGAGCGCCGACACTGACACCACCTCTGACACGGAGAGCTGGTGTGTGCCGGTCGGCGTGGCCGGTCACCAGAGCAGGTCACCGGGATAAGCTGTGGGCGCTGACGGAACATATCGAATAGTCAGAACACTCACGCTGCATTGACGAGAGATGGAGAGAAGGCGGGATGAACGGTGTCCGTCATTATCCAGTTCCGACTTTTTGATGTGACACTTATGCAAAAATGTAAGTGTCGAACTGAGGTGAAACGACATTCACTTTGGTTCTAATAATCGTTCAACACTTGGGTGCTTAACTTCGTCACAATGCTTATATTCGAACGCGATTGGGTTGGGACTGACGTGCATTGGAACGCGAATTTCGTTTTGCACGACCTGTCAGCGTGAACCGAGCAACGAGGTTATTGTTGCGCTCTATAGACAAAAAACATCACAGGGAGCTCAAGATATAGGTCAAGGCTCGATACGCCTGAATCATCGCATTCATCAGCTCGACATTTGGCCTCATGACCTCATTCACGAAGTTGACCTAGAAATAACGGCTAGCATTTCACCGCGTCCTAGAGAAAGTCATAGTTATCGTCCCTGTCCCTTTGCCGGTCTTGTAACGCCATTGCATAGTCTGCGTTCGATAATTGCGCATCGTTTGTGTCTCATGTTGACCAATCAGAGTTATAACTCTTCCCTCTTTTCCCAACTAGCATATCACTCCAGCGTCGAGGTATCAATCACGGGCAGTCGGACCACACCGCCACCGATTATCAGGTATCGTTTCCTATAAACGGCGCCCGCCGACCGGGGCGGGGCGGGGTGGGGCGGGGGCGGGGGAGGGTGGCCAGACGCAGCGAGGGGCCCTATCGGGGCGGCGCTGACGTCACATCAGCTGATCGTCTCTCTCTCCGGGGGTGGAGCGGCCGGCGTCGGTGGTCTCCCGACACTAACACAGCACACTCGAGCCGGCGACGGCGGCGTGCCGAGTCCTCCCGTGCCCAGGTTGCTATGGCGACCCGTGAGCGTACAGCTGCACCCGGACCGCCTGTCACGAGGAAATCAGTTTGCAAAACGTGCCGGTGTGTTCGCATTGTCCCGTTAGGTACTCTGTAAATAGACGGCTGGTTATTGGTGCTGGTTTGCGACTGCTGGGGCCTCAGCACTAGTGTGCCAAGTGCTAATGCTATTTGCTGTTAGGTATTCCTGCCGTATGTAACGACTAAAGTACCAAATGCAGCGGTTAAATGTTGCAGGGTGCCAGTCAAATTGCATTGCAGCTGTCCACAATAACTGCCCATGAATCAGTATCTTAGTTCGTTTGAACTTGATCACAGTGGAACGTGTCTGCCCTATAAGCTATAACTTGCTGACTGTCTGTCTGTTTGTGTGTGTTTGACAGGTATTGAAGACGCCTTCCGAGAATGACGCGGACCCGCTCGGGGACGCAGCGTGGTCCTGAAGCGCCGCCGGCCGGGGGACCTGCACGGCGCCGATCTACAGCGTCCAGCAGCGAGTCGGCGCCTGCCGAGACGGCCCCCGCTGCCCCCGCCGAGCAGCCGGCCGCCCCCGCCGCCCACGCCGCCGCCCCCGCCGCCGGCAGTACCGACGAGAAGCCGCCGGCCGGCCGCGATGGAGCGCCGGGCCGGGGGCGGCGGAACCCGCCCCGCTCATCACGCGGCTCCAAAAACATGGCCAGGGACTACTCGGACCTGGTGCGGTCCCGGTCGGCGCCGGGGACCAGCTCCGGGGAGGCGCCGGTGACCCGCGCCGCCCGGCCGGCCTCCCCGGCGCCGCCGCCGCTCCCGCCGCCGCCGCCGCCCCCGCCGCCGCCCCCGCCCGCCATCACTCTGCGGACAGTGATTGTGAACGGTGTGATAAAGGAGGCGCACTGCGAGCTGTTCAAGCCGGCGGCTCCGGCCAACACCAAGCTGACCCTCAGACGGACCAAACACGGCTGGGCGGCCGCGTCCGGCGCCGCCTCCAAACGAGCGGCCAAACATGGCGTGCGCTCCAAACACGACCTGATGAGGAAATCGATGGCAATGATGAAAACCCTGAGTGCCGCATCGTTCGGGTCCAAACCGTCAAAAACATCAAAATCATCTACGGTAACATCAGCGGCAGCCAAAGCCACATCAGCTCCCTCAACCTCGTCAGCCTCGGCGCACGCACCTCCGGCAGCTGCCTCAGCCCCGGCAGCCTCCGAGCGGCCAGAGCCGGCGGCTGCCGAGGACACGTCTGAAGACGTCGGTCCCGACGTGGATGACACCGAGCTGACGGCGCGACTGAAGCGACTCTACTCGAGGAACCGGTCGGCCTCGTCGAGCGACGCCCGCTCCGCGCGGGCCGACAGCGGCAGCTCCTCGGGCAGGACAGACGAAGCAGCCAAGGAGGACGAGGCAGCGCCACGGTTCACCGCCAGCGTCTCTGAAAACGGTGACGGTGACGGTAAACGTGCCGAAAAGGATAACACCGCCTCTGAAGGTCCGCCAAGGATTAAACTGAGCGTGAAAAAGGAGCTCTCGGCTATGCTCAGCGCCCGGCCGAAGTCTGAGCTGATGGCTGTCGACGACGAGCCCCTGAGCCTGGTCTACCCGCCGCCGGTGATCGCCGTGCCCAAGATCCGTCTGGGCGGCCCGTCTCCGGGCTCGGGGGCGGCGGCACCGGCGCGGGGCGCGCAGCAGGCGGCCAGCAGCTCGCCCATGCTGGCCTCGCTGCTGGACAGCACGCCGGCGCCAGACCCGGCGCGGCCGGCAGTGTCGCTGCCCAGCAGCGAGAAGAGCTGCGAGCTGCTCAAACACCTGCTCTCCAACTCGCCCAAGGAGAGCCCCACACCGCCGCCGGTATCGTCCGCGGCCGCGTCCGAGCCAACCAAGCCGACGTTCAAGCTCAAGTTCCACAACCGGGACCCGGTGACGTTCCGGGCGCGCTCCGAGAAGCCGGAGCCGTCCGAGCGCACCGGCTCGCCTCTGGACCCGCGCTGCAAGCTGACGCCGTCGCCGGTGCGGACTCCTCCGACCTCCACGGGCGCGCCGTCCGGCACCCTGTGGACCTTCCTCAACGACCCCAAGATGGGCATCCCGGAGCTGCTGCTGATCCCGCTGCCGCGGCTGAAGGCGCTGCTCAGCCAGCCACTCCAGGAGCTGGCCAACCTCTCCACCTTCACACTGGAGGCAGTCAAATACGTGGGCTGGCACCCGGCCTTCCGACAGGTGGACATCCTGCAGGTCAGCCGCGACCGGCTCTACAAGCTGCTCAAGGACCCGCGGACCGAGGTGAAGAGGCTGCTGACGGACCCGTCGGCGCGCCTGTTCCCCCTGGGCCGGCCAGGCGTCGGGGGTGGGGGCGGCTGGGGTCCGCGCGGCCCGCCGCCAGACGTGGCCCCGCTCGCCGCCGGCCGCACCCCAGTCTCGGCACCCTCGCCGTCCACCAACTCGCTGCTGCGTCAGAAGCTGATGACGCGCGGCAGCGGGATGCACGGCGACTTCAGCTCTCACTGTATGAGCGGCCTGAGTGCGGCTGCCCGCGGCGGCGGCGGCGGAGGCGGGGGCGGGGGCGGCGGAGTGGCGGTCGGCTACCGCGCCCCACCGGTGCTAACACCACTCTCTCAGGTGTCCGCCCGTCCCACCCAGGAGCAGCAGCTGCTCAGCCTGCTGAAGCAGCCGCTGAACAAGGCCACCTACCTGACGGACGAGGTGACCATCCGGCCTATCTCACAGACGGCCGTCGCCGCCGCCGCGCCGCAGAAGCGCTCTCTGCCGGACCTGATCCCGCGGCCCGGCAAGCGGCGCGCGCCGCCCGGTCTGCGGCCGCTGGCGCAGCCGACCCCGCAGATGCAGCCGCCGCTGCCGCCCTGTCCGGACGACAGCGACGCTGACGATGACGCGGCGATGCTGGCCGCTGGCCTGGTGCAGGCCTGTCTGGGAGAGGAGACGGAGGACGGGACTGACGGGAGTGTGACGCCGGGCGGCGACGGGGAGGAGACCGGCCCCGGTCGGGGAGTCGGGGACGGCGGAAACAGGAGAGGAGGTGGGTCGCCGACAGAGGGACCGGAAGGTGACGCTTGTGGAGACGCAGCGCCGACGAGCGACAGAGCGGGAGCGGATAAATCACCGATGGACACCACTGGCACCGACTCCGCTACGGACTCCGCACCTGCCCTGAACTCAGCGGAAGAAGCTGTCTCTTCTGGCACTGGTGGTTCCTCCGGGACGCTGCCTCCTGCTGCCTCCGAAGTCACCACCGCTCCAGACCGACCCCCGTCGGACGGCCCCTCAGCAGACCCGGGCGCGGCTCCGGCTGCCACCGGGACCTCGGAGGCAGGATCGCGGCCAGCGCCCTCAGACGATCCCGCCGCCAGTAGTGACTCTGTAGACGCCAGTGGTGGTGACGCTGGTGCCGGTGGTGATCTTGGTGGCGGTGGTGAGGATGGTGGTTGTGGTGACCCAGGTGAGCCCAGTGGCACACCATCTGGTGCTGATGGACCCTCAGAAAGTTCTGCAGACGGTCCAGTCACCTCGAACCAAACCAGCGCTGCAGTGACATCTGCTGATGACGCACCTGTGACGTCAGCGGAGACGTCAGCAGCGTCAGCGAGTGATGGAGGCGTGACGTTGACATCAGACGTTCCACCTCGCGTGTCGGATCAATGTGGTGACGCGGAAGGAGACAACCCTTCGGCAGTGGCTAGTGATGTTCAGCCGGACAGTGATAAGGACCCTAGACCGGCAAAAGACGAGCCTGTGGAGGACGATAGTGTGACGTCTGACGCGCACTCGACTGTGTCGGGGACCAGGGACACGCAAACAAAAGACGCAGAAGCGGAGGAAAAGGCATTAGATAGTAGTGTTGAGACTGTTGATAAATCCTCGGCTTCTGACGTCCCAGCTGACGCTTTAACTTCGTCCGAAGTTCCAGTATCATCAGCATCTTCTGTAGCGATATCTTCAGCATCATCAGATTCTACCACCGCCACGGCGTCAACATCTACCTCTCTTGCAGAGATGGCATCTGCTCCAACAACACAAAGCTCTTCTAATGCTGACGTACCAGCATCGTCATCTGAGACTGTGTCTGCAGCAGCTGCACCCAGTTCTTCAGCATCATCTGTTACCAACTCGTCATCTACAGTTCAGACTTGCTCTGCTGCTTCTACCTCAGTGGCGTCGTCCGCTGCAGTGACGGTGACTTCGTCTCCCGCACCAGTTACGTGTGCCGCTCCTGCAACTCCTTCATCCAGTTCCGAACCAACAACGGCAGCTAGTGGAATATCGACTTTGTTATCTGCAGCTAGTGAAACACCAGTTTCCACCTCTAGCGCCTCTAAACCACCTCCAGCTCCTGCTGAGGCTCCCAAACCGGCCTCCGAGACTCCTGAATCTTCAGCTCCTACAGCAGTTGCTCCAGCGCCTCCCAAAGAGGCTGTCCAAGACGCCTCCGAAGCTCCTCCTGCAGGGGCGATGGAGGAGTCCGCGCCCGCCGAGGACGCTGAGAGCGGTGACGAGGAGGACCGTCTGGTGATCATCGAGGAGGAGGACGGGTCCTGCGAGGGGGTACAGGGCGGCCCCGAGGCGACGGCGAGGTCATCCCCGGCCGTGACGTCTCGGTCGACACGGCGCCGGCGCGGCAGTGATACCAGGTGAGTCGCGGCCCGGGTGTGGGACAGACGGGTCCCGGGGTGGGGGTGCAGGGAACGCTGTGACCTCTCTGCAGTGTTACTATAAGACAGACCCCGGTGTGAGTTCAAGTGTTAGTACAAGTTCTGGTGCCGCGTGGCATGTAGCAGTACCTACTTAGAATGTGTGTCTATGCATATCTTCATGGTATTTGTATGTACAAATTTAGCATGAGTGTCGATTCATGTAGTGCACATAATATGCAGTTTCTCTATAGGTACGTGTCCTTTGTAAATACTCGTAGTACTATTTAGTATTTCGGTGCGCATCATTCCCACACTCGTGAAATAACCTTTAAGCACTTCGGCTGTAGGTATGTGCAATTACGTGGTTCTGCAGTGCAGGCATGGTCTGACACATCCGGGAATCTCTCACCTTCCTGACACGTCTGACAATTTCACGGAACCGAACCGCTGTCTGACTCAGTCTGATCCCGTCGGCCATTTTGACCCGTTAGTCAGAGTCATGTCTCGCGGGCGTGCCAAATTCTGAATCAAGTCTGCCGCGCCGCCCAGTCCTCCCGGTACCACTGGCCGCTCTCTCTCTCATCCCGTAACCCCGTTCTAGTTTTAATAAATATTGACGATGGTAAAACGTCAATTCTACGTAAAGTTTGCTCACATACCATGCACTTTCTACGCTGTTGTTGCGTCATTTCGACGTCCTCTGTCCTCTGAATCAGAAATAGGTACGAATCCTTCTCTGGAGTATGGCATATATGTTTTGAATGCTGAAGCGCCGTAATACTTTACAGAACTATCAGTTTTCTACACATAAATAGCCACTAGTCATACGGACAGGCCTAGGGAGGGGCTGGGTGGATACGATCCTACACCATCGCCGGTTTACCTAATTGAGCTAACGTTTCGCGCGAAAAAAAAAACGAGCGTGTGCACCGTTACAAGACGTATCGCAAGACGCGACAGGTACCCAACTTTATTTTGATCCAGGACAACCGGTGACCTCCGAAGTCAGGTCAAAGGCCTTATGATGAGAGTGTGCTGAACAATGGGTGTATTACAATGCACTTCGGTGATCCGACTGGGATTGAAACTTATGATAATTCCACTTCCTTGCATAGATTGCCTCATTCTTTTTAAATTTACCCTAAAGATAAAACTATTTTATGCTACGTGTGCTTCTCGAGCAATTATCTCCGCTCCCCGACTGCCATCTACTCGGCCGGTAGGGTTCACGGGACCGAAGGGCTCACGGGACCGCAGTTCGATGGCTGCCGGTGCCATTAGTGCTGGTTTCTCGCCGTGTAATGGACACGGCTGGCGATGAGCAGTAGCTGCTCCAGGACACCTGACGTCTCGGGAAGCCGAGCGCTGCCGAGTCGGTGAGCAGACACACAGTCGGCCTGTGGTTACATTAGCTCCAGCGTGTGCCTGTTACACTGTTACCATGCGCCTGACCACCTCACACCTGTGAGGGTTGGGAACGAGGTCGGAAACTTAATTACCCGTTCGGCTAGATTCCAGCTACTATTCCTACCTTTCCAGCTATTCCATTTCATGCTTATTAATTGACTAACTCTGAAACGATATGTACTCGAAACTACGTTCTTTCCAGCAGAAAAAGTAACAGTTTGCTGGTTCGCCAGCTTTCATCTAATAATTGGCTTGACAAGCTGTTCAGCTCGATTATAACATGCCAATGTATTAGCATGCTGCATAAAACGTGCAGCAGGGTTTGGATAAATACCGTATAGCTGGGTTGCGGTTAGACTAGCGGACTGGCTGTAACTGGATATAACGGGACTGCAGGGACGACAAAAACTTGACCGTGAGACATCTTGAGGATGCTAGGCCCGTGCCCCGTGGGGGGGGGGGGGGCCGAAACGGCCCCCCCTGCCCTTTTCCGTCGACATCTCCTAAATGGCTGGAGATATCGCCACCAAACTTTCAGGACCCCTCTGGGCATCAAGTTTACACCTTGTGACCAAAAATTTCTCCAGAGGCTATGATAGGTTGGCCACAAATGACGTCAGAATGACGTCATGTTCTGCCATTTTCGACCGAAAAAAGATCTTCGCGAGAAGAGCTGTCAGGCCTACAGATTTGAAGATACAGAAAAATGATCAGACATAAAAGGTGTAGAATTGACAGGGCTACAAACCTGATATCTTTAATTTTTGAAATGTTTGAGTTTTGACCCCAAAAATAAAAAAGCATTTTTTTAGATATATTAGCCAAAAAATCAAAAAAGTTTTTTGAGTTTCGAAACAAAAACGGAATAAATGTGATAGAACCCGCCATCTTCTATCTACATAACAAATTTCAGATCGATATCTTGTTTTTTGGCCAAGTTATAGCGAAAAAACTGTTCAAAAATGATGTAAAATTTTCAAACTCAATTTTTGGCAATTATAGACCACGTAAGGCAAAACAAAGACCACCATTAGACTCCCCGTGACGAGCTGCATCGAATCGATACCCATTGTATGCAAAAATATCAACTTTGAAATTTGACCTAATTTGACCTGACTTTGACCTGACCTTGACCAAAATGTGACCTAAGCTGGCCCCAAAGGCTGCCTGACCCACATAATCGCATTTGTCATGTAAAATGGACCATAAAACATGTATCACACGACACTTTCATATTGTGCCCCCCAGTGACCTGACCTCTGTGACCTGACCTGGTATCAGTGACCTCAGATAGCGAATTATGTGTTTGACGAACAATGTACCATCGATGGTTTTCAATAACTTACCAATTTACTCGATTTCACAACACATTTCTGGAAATGCCTGTGAACGGTGAAAATCTGACCTTTGACCTGACCTGTGACGTCATCGGTTTGACCTAGGTCAATGAAATTTGGTCACAAGGCAGTTCGCCGGTGGAGCTATCGAACGCCGTTTGAATTTTGAAAATCGGCCGGTAAATTTCCGAGATCTTAGGGGTGGCGAAACCCCCCCCCCCCCCCCCCCCCTACGGGTGGTTGGGTCCGCCGATAGCCCTACGGGGCGCGGGTTAAGTACAGAACTGTAAGTTTCACCTCCCTGTGGAAGCTCCTCTGGATTTGAGCGGCGTTGCGAAGTTGCGAGTTGCGACATTTCAGGACCGTGTACTTATGACGTCAAAGGTCAGTGACCTGACCTTACCTGAATGAAAATGCGGTTGGTATCAAAAGATTCGGCTTGAATCAAATGTCAGGTACCTATGCCAAATTACAGTTCTCCCACTCTTACGTGTTCCGAGCTACCGCGAAAAAAAACTTTGGGTTGGCACCCGCCCATCCCTTCAGGGTTAAGACAGCAGCAAAATAACTACTACAATTTTGAACTGAAACATATGCACAATGTCTATGCAATGTGTACTGTGCATTGTGCATCCTGCTACCCTTCTTGGTCCATGCAAAACGTAATTTGAATGGGTAACATAGGTAGGGTAGACCGGGGCAAGTCGCCCCGCCGAGGTAAAGCGCCTCACCGATGTTTCTCGGAACTGGCAAGGTTCTGGGGAAACATCCTCTCTTCTATAAAACATGCACTATACGATCATTATATGAGCAGACTGGAAATAAATTGTGATGACTCTTTAGGGAGATATAGCCAAAAATGTGTTTTTGGAGTGATTTTTATGTTTTGTTGTCAGATTATGCATCATGGCGTTCTTTTATCGTCCACATCAGGTTAACGACTTTTATGTATTTTGAACAACTATTGTCTAACGCTTATAATGCCGGGTTGGTTAGTGTTAAATTATGTCTTCCTGGAGTGCAAGGCGTTGTTCTCTGACCGAACTACGTGATGGGGTAAAACGCCCCAGTAGGTCGCGGGGCAAAAAGCCCCATGGGGCGTTTTACCTCATGTGTTGTTCGGACTACCCACTTCCTAATGTTCGGTAGCTGGCGAACGGTATGTTTCTATGCATTTATATGTACTTTTCTCAGCAACTGGATGGCAAAGGAAGTATTTTGTTAACATTTGCATTGCAATAATTTATTATTTGGCCTTATGAGGCAGGTGAAAAACCTGCTCATACAATAGTGTCGTAGCTGAACACCTGATAGGATGGAAGGTGCTAACTTCAGTGCCATGCCTCCCAAGGTCTAACGGACCTTTCATATAAGATTTAGTCAACTAGCATGTTTAATCTTTAATCTAGAGTATGGGGCTTCTTGCCCCAGGCCGTGGGGCGTTTTGCCCTGGGGTTGGGGCAAAACGCCCTATTTGCAGTTGCTTCACAAACCACTTCCTAGCTCGGAGTCCGATCATAAGTGAATGAATTTGAGGGGTGGAATTTAAAGTAAAATGTCCAAAGAACGCATTGAGCACAAATTTGGCCTTCCAGGTTATGTGGGACAAAAGTTATGTAGCAAAATAAATTATCTGGGGCGTCTTGCCCCAGGCTACCCTACCGTCTTGAAGCATCCTATGTCATTCTCATGCATGCATGCATGCATGCATGCATGCACAGATAAGTGTTGGAATTGTACGAGCTTCTTTGTTTTCGAGCGCACTGTAAGCTCATTACACGCTCTCCGCTGGGAGGGGGGGGGGGGTAGACTCTGCCCTCTCCCCCTGTCTAACTTCCGAACTGCAATGGTTAGAAAAACGTGGAAAACGACAATCGAAAGTTCTCAACAACACGGACCTTATGAGTTATGAGCACAGTTTCTTTGTCCAAGTAGGTCACAGGCCAGATCAAGGTCTGGCCAAGGGTGAAAACAGTTTCAACATTACTGGCTTTAGAGTACATACAGCTCGCGAAGAATGGACTGAGATTATTGATTAACCACCCAAAACGCGCTCTTAGGCTACCAAGGTCCAAGACAAAATGCAATTGCATAAAATGTCATGCAAAGGTCAAGGTCAGGTCAGGCCACCAAAGACGAACTAGGGATAGGATATGTGCGTCGCATGTTTTATTGGTCATTTTACGCATAAATAATGAATATTCTTAATTATGACCGAGAATAAAGAGATATTTCTTTCTTTTTTCGGTCATAATTTAGAATACATTCATTATTATGAGGCTTCGGTTTTCTTTCATCATTATGCTTATCATCATGAGCCCCAAACAAGCGCTTTCTCATATTAAGTTTATATGTTTAACATTCATATGCTATTGTACCGACTATTTTGTTATACTTTGTCGTCAGTAGTGGCGGAACACCTTCAATTAAGGGGGGCACTGCCGACTTTTGGCCCCATTCTTTCCATGCAACGCCCATAGGGCTAATGTTAAAACTCCCAAATCAAAGGGGGGCACGGTGCCCCGGTGCCCTCCCCGTTCCGCCGCCTATGTTTGTCGTGGATGACATAATGATAATTGATAGGCTTCTTCAACCCGCCCCTGTCCTGTCATGCCTTATTCAGCGGTTATTGACAATATAAGTCACCTTATCCGTTGCCGTCTGGTTGTGTCAGGTCTGACATCCTTGTCCTTCACCATACTCGTATGTCGTATGTCTTCATTTATGACCGATGACCTATATCCTAAGCTGGAGCAGGACCCGTCTGAACCGAAACCTCAGCAACAAATTATGGGAACGGATGATCGGCCCAGACCATCTTAAACAGTGTAGGCTGTCGGATTTCGGCTCATCTGAGACGGAGACTGTTTCCGTCGGATACAGCCCAGGCCTGTCGCGGGGACCGAAATAGCCACGGGCGGTGAGCGGGGGCGGCGGAACTGAGCCGACCTCCGTGCTCTCCACTGTAGCGGAGGATGCGCCCCCCCCCCCTCCCCCCTCCCCCCACCTTAGACTGACCTCGAGGCACGGGTCGTGACCGCGCCATGTCCCCGGTAAATTGGGTCGAGGCCCGGCGCTGCGAGTCGCTCGCTGGCCGCTGCCTCCGAGTGTGATCCTGCAGGGCCGGGCGGGTCAGTGATGACCCCCGGGATCACCCGGCTGGCGCGGACAGCACGCGGCGATTACCGATGCCACTCCCCGGCATTTCGGCAGCGATTGCGCCCAGTGGGACGGCGCAAACTCGGTTTTGGGCCGTGTCTGGCGGGGTCGGCCGGCGCCGCGCCGAATGGGGACGTGCCGTGCACGGCCATGGCACGGTTAGTGTTGGCACGCAGCCAAAAGTGGGCCGGTAGAGGTCACCCGACGGGCAGAGGGTCGATGACGTCACGTCGTCAGCACACTTCACGCAGTCCTGTCACAGCGCCGGCCGAAACGGGAAACCTTCTCGCAAAGAGCAGGGCTCGGAAAAGTCGGGATGTCAAAGCCAACAATTGTCGATAAGCCAAAGTCAAATATCATAGTGTTATATCAAAGACCGAAGTCAAAAGTCAAAGTCCAACTCGATACGGTGGCCTCTAATTGGTTCAGGGTTTGGTATAATTTCCAACGTAACTTGTAGATAGCTATATGTATATCAAAGAACCGCGACAGATTCGTTGTTGATTCCAAGGCACCGTCTTGATTTAACGGGGCCTTTTGAAGTATGTGTGACGTCTAAATGCCTGTTACCTACATACATTTCGGCCCACTGTTCAGCGTTCGTAGGCCCTGTTTGTAGGGGAAAGTGGGGTAAGACGGTCAGGGTAGGTAAGAGGGGCACCCCTTCTGCAGACCAAACCAATAGCGCTACGAGCGAGAAAGAATAGGACCAGATTTCCTTTCCCACTACGCACCACCATTTAAGTCTGGTGAATTTGTGTTCAGTCGATAATCTTTTTTTTCATTTCTTTAACCCGCGACCGCCTGGGGGGTCGGATCCGACCCCCCCCCCCCTCCGTTTTTCTTGAATAACTCATGAAAGAAAAGAAAGAAAAATACATGTCCGACAAGAAAAGAAAAATAAAGAAAAAACAATTCAAAAACTTTTTGAGATATATCGATTTTAGTGATGTAACTACATGGCGTTTTCAGTCAAAAAGTGGTAAATGTTTAAAAAATCGCCAAAAATCAAGGTTTTAGGCAAATTGCAAATTGGGAACATGAATAGACGCAGCTCAACGAGTTGTTTAAACTGGCTATCTCGGATTTTCCAACAAAATGCATTTTTCACCCCTAAAAATTCAAAAAACTATATTTTTGGAAAACAGCTAATAAAATCCAAAATTTCGATAATTTCCAATAAACCGGAATATATGTTATAGATCTCTATCAGAAGATTAGATGTTCCAAATTTCAACTTTCTATCTTGATTTTTGACCCCCAAATTTTAAAAAATAGCTCCAACATGCATAGGGCATGGTGACGTCATAAGCATTTTCGTGAATTAGAGGCACTTCTGAACATCGCATGTGAAAAAAATGGCACCAATAGATTTCTGGGACAAAGCTCGACTAGAAAAGTGCATTTTTATGTCAAAAATAAAAAGTTGAAAAATTGACTTTTTTCTTGGCCCTCGTTTAGTTATGTATTGTATAAACGGTTTTTATGCTTTCAATGCACACTTATCACCAGCACAGTGACTTGGGGTCACATATAACCATAATCATCGGATTCGGCGTGAAAAATAAGCCATAAAACATGTGTCGCACGCCCATGTAGCAGAAAGTGAAAATCGTGACATTTCGTGACCTGACCTGACCTTGACCCGTTGACCCCTATACGCACATGGTACCTTCACTAGGTCTTTGAGGTCATTGGTGGTGAGTTTCGAGCAGCAGCTATCGATTCCGCTGTTCGTAAGCCTAATCATGCAAAAACCCAGAATTAGACCTTTGACCTGACCTTGACCCGAAAGTTGACCTCAATCTTAAAATCTTAAGAGTGCTTTGGGAAGGTTTCGTAGAGACCTTTCGAACGCCGCCTCGTGGGGCTGGATACGACCATTGGTTCTCGAGATAACGGGGGGGGGGTCGGATCCGACCCCCCCCCCCCCCCCCCCAGGCTATCGTGGATACGGAAATAGCCCAGGCGGTGCCGGGTTAAAACACTCATTTCTTTGAAAACATCCATAATGTATTGTGCAAGCTTTTGTGTGCAGCAGTATATAGAGTTAAAAACTCGCAATCACTTGTGGTACACTCATATGCCACCAGTGTTCATTGACCGCGGATTTGCTTTGTCTCCATCAAATAATTGTCTACAGAGAAAAATCGTGCTGAACTTCTGACATTGAGTAATGAGTTAGCCCGGCGGCCGCTGGGCCTCCGCGCCACCCGCCGGCCGCTGCACACAGGGCCGATCGCCAGGTCTAGCACGACATGGGTAAAAAATCGAACTTTGTGGATGTGCAATGAAACCTATACCAATTTGTTCAAAAATGATCATACTACACTGCTGTGGTCTATGTTTTCCAACACAATTGCTATTTCATGGCGAAAACTCAGCTTAAACACGAACTTCGGAATCGTTTGGACCGAACTCGTCCCCCGCACTCTTCGACAACGTATCTTTGATCCACGAAAACAATCACAATTTGAGGAGGAATTCCACATTTATATACATCAAATGATAGCTCCGGGTCTGCAGAACACACATACCTAATCACATCAAAATGGCGAACTCTTACTTGGTTATGACGTATTGGCACCGCAAAGATTTAAAGACAAAAACATAATTTCACATAATTGATATCACACACAAATAGACTTTTAAAAAAGTACCGCAGAGTACCGCTTCGAAAATCTCGCTACATGTCAATGATTCATTGCACTACAAGATCCAACAGTCATTTTTTGCGACTTTTTGCGACTTTGGATGTAGCAGCCAAACATCAATCCGCGCCGGACCGGTGCTCGGCGTCAAACGCGCCGGGCCGGGAGGTGTTGATTGAACACTCCCCTTCTAACTCGGCTCTTGGGCCACATAGCGACACGTAGTAAGTGGCATTCGAAAGAGCGCCCGAAATTCCAGATGGAGTAATTAGTCATTTCTAGGTTAGGTCAAAGGTCACGTCACCAGAGGTCACCAAAGGTAAAATGTTGCATTTATCAACATTTATCGAAAACCGGCTCTTACCTCGGGGACCAATAGAGCTACATCGTCGCGGAAAAGTGCATTCAATTGCTCTTTTAGCGGTCTTTCTGAAATAAGCCCTCAGATTTGGCTTAAACCCTCGCTCCTTGTGGTGTTTTTCCAGCCGCGAACGTATAGAAGGGGTCCGTTGGACCCCCGCCGTTTCGCCCCTGATCGAGCTAGAGCTTCGCGGAAACGACGAGCGTGCTGCCCGTGACGAGGAAGCTGATGATACCCAATTGTAAGGTCCTAGGTCATCGGTTGACCTTCCAGGTCAGGTCAATGACCCAAAAGTCGGGAAAATCGGGACCTGTTAGAACGTCGTAAAGGGTGGCTGCTATGGGTTTTTTGGGTGCTGATCACGAATACAATATTATTTACGAGCATAGATGATGTCTTCATACATTTAGGCCAGGTCGGGTCAGGTCAGGTCAGGTCAACTAGTAAGGGTTTTGCCGGGTATTTGCAGTAGGTAGCAACCGGCTCTGACAGCTTTGTAACATGTTACGAAGGCACCGAAGCTACAAAGTAAATGTTCAAATGGTTGCTAGATTCGAATTCAGCTAAAAAAAAAACTAGCCTAGAAACATGTAAAACTCGAAAAAGTGAACCAAGGTCATCAAAGGTCAATGACCTTACCTGACCTTCTGGTGACCTTGACACCCACCCTAATGCATGGGAGCAACATAATATCCCATGTTTGAACGCTTTAAACCAAGAAAAGACTGCAAACCCGCGGCTAATGCGAGCCGACATACGCTGAATCGCGATTCCGGCCAAACATGGTCTCGAAAGAAGGTCACAGGTCAAAGATCATTAAGGTCAGGGTCATGAAATTTTCAGGTTAGCTGTAAAAGTAGTTATCGCGAGGGTACTGAAAGTTTCGTTGCGATTGGCCGCTTTTTACGCGAATTACTCGCGAAAAACCAAGGGTTCCGTTCGAAGATTCAGGCCCTGTCGCGCTAGAATGGCATATCGGCCCACTGTGCGCTGGGGGGGGGCATAAAGTTGCCCCCCCCCTTTACTTCTGCGACGATATCGTCGCAACACGAAGAGATAGAGAAGCGAAACTTTGCACACATCTTCCTAAATACCTAGCCGAGGTTGTGTCCAAATTTGGTGTCGATCCCATTTGAAATGACGTCACAGTGACGTCATAAGTGAAATTACAGATTTGCGACTCTCATATTCCTCACGATACATCACATATATGGGACCGAATATAAAGGGCCAATTATTGGTCAGAAACTAGATGGAAGTGTAGTAAGATGTTTTAGGATGACAGCAGGTGCTGTCTACTGTCTAGTTCATTTACAGTCGAGTTTCATGCTCAGCGTCATCAGAAACGGTCCATATCGGAAAACGACAAAACTTTATGACGTCACTGTGACGTCATCTTAGGTGCTGCAACCACCAAACTTTCCTCAAACATTGCCTAGGTATTCATTTGAAGCTATGCCAAGTTTCATGTTCGTAGCTCATCAGGTTTCGGAGATATTTCACAAAAGGTAAAGGGGGCAACTTTATGCCCCCCCCCCCCCCAGCGGCTCGTGGGTTAGGGGTAAGACCGGCAACTATGAATCCAATGGGTCTGTAATGGTGAAAATATTTGTATTGTATTGTATTGTATTCTATTTACATTTAAGAGCGATCCACATACAAAGTGCGTGGCGATTACTGCTCAGATAATTTTTGTTGCTCTAGGAAAAAAGAAGCATTTCTAATAAGAATTAAGAATATGTTCGATTCCGATACTCACAGACATGTTAGCAATATTCCTTCGACACAGTTTATGCTCGAATAATGAATGTGAAAAACGGCTCTACATGGCTTCTGAACTAGGGCCTATATACTATATATACGAGCCCTACCCTATATACGAGCATACGCCTTCTGCACAAATCTCGTATACTGCCATTTCCGAAGCACTTGAGACCAACGAGCGACTGTATCAATGCGGCTAATCTCGGGCATTTGTTGCGAGCTGTGCTGGTCGGTGAAAGAAGCTGGCCGTCTTGCCCTACCCATGTTACCGTCTTACCCCTTGGGGTGGGGTAAGACGGGCTTTTGCAAGGTTTTGCAAAAATAGCTGCAGTTTATTTGTTGAATCAGGCCTAAGTCTCATCTTCTGGCAAATGGAAGAAAAGTGTCTTAAAAAGGTTTTCACTCAGTTTCCCGTTTCTATGATGTTTCTTACCGGCCGAAAAATGGCTCCAAAGTTAAGGTGCCCGTCTTACCTCACTTTCCCCTGATAAGCGCGTTGATATGATGTCGTGTCAGCTTGTGACAGAAATTACCCGAGGCTTTTCTAACACGAATTGTTTCCAAAAAATATTCAACTCGTTTCCGCGGTCGCTAAGCGTAAAATAAACACACAGCAAATAGTGGTCCGGTTATTCAGAGTGCAGGCGGGCGTACCGAAACGGTTCGCCGCCAGCGTTCGGCCATATCCGCGTGTTGCGGTGATTTCTCAGATCGCAAACCGGTCGCCAATGTCAGACCAAGGGCAAAGCTGGCGGCCCTTGAACCAGCGCTGGAAGCCCGCTCTGGCCATTGCCGGTCGACCCGGTCGCATTGAGTGCCGCGCGCTGGTCGTCATCAGCCGAACGCCCAATATTGGCCTGTGTCCGCTGTGCCAGCCCCCCTCGGGCCGACGCTGGGCCGATTTTGGAGGCGGGGGGTGGACGGGATTTGGGCGGCTGGCGAGGTTGTTCACCCGTTCGGGCTGGCTCCCGTTTTACCCGTGCCATGCGCCGAGCTGCGGCCGGCCGGGGCGCGCCGACCGGCGCAGGTTGAACAACCGGCCGGCCGGCGTCGGCGACCTTGACTGACCTTGCCCGCTTTTTGTGAGCGTTGTGCCGTGTTTCCGTTATATGGCGCGCCGGCACGGCCGCGGGCTGTGCAGCTCGGATTTGGCGTGCACAGACCCTGAGGACAGCCGCCGGCCACGTGCACTGGCCAACAGCGCATCATGGGCCATTTTCCATGGGAAAAGACGGTTACACCAAATAGCTACCCCTGTGTTAGTATCAACCGACTATATGCATTTGCATAATTTTTAACCCATTTTATGGCCGAATGCATTTCTGCTTCGTTTTGGTCACAGATTTCTTAATGATCGTGTTATTTAACTGTTATAAGGCGATCAACGCAGTTAAATGAAATCGGTTTCTGCAGGCACAATAAAAACTAGGGAGAGGCAATTGCAAAAAAGAAAAGAAACTGCTCAGCGACTCGCGAGGATACCTACCTAAATGCTGGTGTCAGAATATATCTACTTTTCAGCTGTAAGATCGGCGTTTGTTGCGGACAAATTTGCAGCATCAACGAGCGGTTGCGGGGCCACCGGTCCACCGGGTGGGGAGGGGGAAGGGTTACGGGGGGGGGGGGGGGGGCATTGATCGGGCGTGATGCTCCGCGCCGCGAGCGTTGTCAACCAACAGCGGTCTCCCGGCGCTACGCTGCTGCCTAGCTCGATTGACAAGTCAAGGTCATCCGCCGGGGCTCCACTAAGTTTCTCTAGCAGATTTTGGCACATGCTGCTATTTGGTGCGACGGTAGGAAATAAGGATTCCGAATTACCGACCTTTTTATGATAGATGCTGGGACTGATGCAGGTCTAATGAAATTGACCGATTGTGAACTGATCTGCAACAGAAAATTGAAAGGAACGGACTGCTGGGCTGGGTGAATTCGTGATGGAAATGCCGACCTAAATGAAACCGACCTTATCGTCTGCAGTCCGCATCGCACTTATAGGGATCGGATGGCCCCGCTCGGTTTCTCGCGAATAACTCGCGCAAAAAGCGGCCGATCGCGACGGCACTTTTAGTACTCTCGAGTTGACAATTTTTACGTCTGCCCTGAAAATGTTATGACCCTGACCATAGACTCCCAAGGTACACAGAGGTCTATGCCCTGACCCGAATGACCTTTGATCTGTGGCCTTTTTCTCGAGAACGTGTTCGGCCAGAATCGCGATTCGGCGTATGTTGGCTCCCATTATCCGCGCGTTTCTGTTTTTTTTTTGTGGTTGCAAATGTTCAAACATTTGATATGCTGGTGGTCCCATGCATTATGGTGGATGTCAGGGTCACGTGAAGGACAGGTCAAGGTCATTGACCTTTGATGATCAGTGGTAAAACAGCAATACGGGCGAGGGTTAAGTCCGATAGGTATAAAAGTTATAACATTTAATCGGAAAATTGTGTTGCATATGAAGCTTTAAACTCACGGTCTCGCTATAAAAAGAATACCTATAAACCGGGTGCATATTCCATAGGCGGCGGAACGGGGAGGGCACCGGGGCGCCGTGCCCCCCTTTGATTTTGGCATTTTAACATTAGCCTTATGGGCGTTGCATGGAAAGAATGGGACCAAAATTCGGCAGTGCCCCCCCCCCTTAATTGAAGATGTTCCGCCGCTACTGGTATATTCTGCATAGCATCGTTCTGTCCCGTTCATTTGTCGCGAGCAATAGCTCCAATCAGTCTGATGTCTCCCGTTCGGCGTTCTCGTTGTCCGTTTATCTGATGGTGTCTGTGAATCCGTTAGTGACTGCGTGGCCTCTGCTGGTGACGTGGGCAGCCACTGCGCCGCGTGGACCGTGGTTCGGTGACAGAGGAACCCGGTGACTGGGGACTGGGGCAGGTCACAGGAACTCAGCGGTGGCCGGTGGGACCGGGACCGGTGATCAAGAGAACTCGTTGGTGGGCAGGAACAGGTGACAGGAAGGTGGTGGTGGCAAAGTGGTGGGGGCCGGAACTGGTGTCGATGAAATTGAGCTGGATTCCACCGATAAGCTAAGGAAATGTCTGCAGAATCGGCCGATATGCAATACCTTAGATCACCGTCGCCGCAATCTTAGCGGTTTTGACCTGACCTTGACCTGAGGTCGGCATTCTAAGCTGACCGCTCTTATTAGCAAGCAACATTCGACCGTTGACACGCCTGAGCATGACGATCACGCTGATGCCAAAATCGCGGCTCTGCGACGTTTTTTTTGAAAGATGCTAAAAATAAAAACAGGCCACCACCTTGCAAAGTCCGTCAAAGGTTCCATGTGGCCTGTGACCTGACCTCAAAGGTCACCGGCTTGCCTGATAGGTACCTATCGTCATATGGTCATATGGTCCGGCGAAGGTCAGTGGAACGGTCATGGTGACCTCTTTGGGTGGCCCTGACCTGGCTAGGGTAGATTACTGAGGCTTATTGAAAATCCGAATTTGGGTGTCATCACTTCTGACTCGCTTATCGATAGTTAAAAGACGCAAAAACAATATTAGTCGATGTAGCTGTGGAATGGATGAAGCACGACATTTTCTCTAACTGCATTTTTTCTACTGTGACCTCTTGCCGTGACCTGGTGACTAAGAAGCAAACTTGTTCCTTGGATCTGCCGGAGCCCAGGCCGGGGCCCTTTCATAGGCGGCGGAACAGGGAGAGCACCGGGGCACCGTACCCCCCTTTGATTTAGGCATTTTAACATTAGCCGTATGGGCGTTGCATGGAAAGAATGGGACCAAAAGTCGGCAGTGCCCCCCCCCCCTTCCCCTTAATTGAAGGTGTTCCGGCGCTACTGGGCCCTTTTCTGACCTGTCAGTTCCACTTCCATTTTGTTCTTACCGTTCCGTTCTTACTATCCTTGAGAAGAATGAAAGCTTAGCGAAATATTTCCGAAAACGGCATATCTAGGGATTTTTATGCAGAATTCTCAGCTATCCCGGAATCTCTCGTTGTCATCTAGCAGCCGCCATTCAATTGTGGCTGATGTGGGTGATTGGTGTATGCCGTGCTTGTGCAATTTCTTTCGTTTTATTACCTTCCTGTGTGTTTAAGAAGCTTTTATGATGATCGTATTAATCATTTATGTAGTCAGAACTTTGCTGTGCTTTGTATTGTGCGTGGTGGTGTCGTTTTAAATACGGTATGCCGGCTGGAAATGCGTAGGCGTTTGTGGCGCTTATTTTAGTGATTGGATTAGTCAGTCATCCCATGGCAATTGTGCTGCTATATGAGAATCTGAATTCATGAATATTGTATGACATTCTGACACATCAAAACATTTCAATTTGTTTTGTGTTCGAAATTTATCTGTAGATTATGGTAACATTCTCAAATGAAACTGAGTCCGCAGAAGTTGCATTGGTTCGGGAAAAATGGCTTCAACTTGTTCTCTTTATCCATGGAAGTTGCATTTGTTTCATTGGACGCAAGAGCCAAGCTGCTACGCGCCCTAACCCAGAACAACATGCATTTGTTTCAAAAAATTAGCTTCAACTTCTTCTCTATTATTGTTCATGATCACCATGAGATAAGTAGGTACAACCCTCCAGTAATGGAGTGAGTGATTGGTCAGCTGATCCTGATGTGTGTTTTGGGAGTTGGGATAATCTGGGATAATTACATTGAATGACACATACACCAGTAGGAGGACATAGTAGGAATAAGAAGTAGCTTAGTGGCAGACACTTAAGCGATGTTTGTTAGCAACTTATTGGCATATATTACGTACCTATTCATCAGTACAGATAATTAATTGTGGTGTTGGCAACCATGAACTAACCACTTAATCCTTAGATTGTCATTGGTCACGGTCCTAGTTCCTACCCCACTTCCGGATGCACACTGGGCATTATAACAATATGCCTTAGCCAGCTAATTGCATAATTAATTATAAGCTGCTTTTTGTTAACTATTAATGAATTGCTTAAGGACTCAAAAAGTACCTACAAGTTGAACAGCAGTATAAGGCAGGTTCTTCCAATTTGTTCATCTACCTAACCTTTACAGGAAAATTATGCTTTGTTGCTGGTCAAAATTGATGTAAATGCAATGTTGACATGTTGTTATCATTGAAGATCCTTACAATTAAATTCAGGCATCACTGGTTTTTCCCCAAACTGAGTTAATTAAAACCATCAAAATCTTAATGCCGCTATTTGTGTCTGTTGTTGCAGTGCATGCTCAGTGCAGTTGTTGTCTCTTTGTACATATACTGTGTGGCTGATTTGTGGGTACCAATGGCTTTGTGAAGTGTTTGTTTGATCTAGAAGGAAGATGACTATTGTTTGTTGAGGAATTGTTTGGTGACTGTTTGTTTGGTGACTGTTTGTTTGGTGATTGTTTGGTGATTATTCACTGTGCTGATGGTGTTTTTCCCTGTTTTCCAGTGCAATGATGACTACTGGCACCAGCGATGGCAGTGCTGTCACAGTGGAGGTGAAGGAAAATGGCCACCCACACAGCAATGGTGATAGTGAGCAGGCCGCCAGCAAAACCAATGATAGCTCAAATGTACAAACCCCAGCTGCTAAAGATGAGAAACACGAAGAACCAGAGGAATCAATGGATACTGGTAAGCGTAGTTTTAGTTACTTTGCAACTGCACCCTAAGGGGAATGTTTCTTTTTTTGCGGTGTTGCTATCATGACTGCTTTTCTCTTGCCTGCTTTTTCAATATTATGTTAAGCCTTTTATTATATCTATAGTGGAATGATTAATTTGGAATTGAATTGAATTGAGGTGCTTAATAAAAGCTTTGATGTTTTTCTGGTATCAACTACTTACTGCTTTGTATTTATAAGCCAATGACGAATGAGAAATTCTTTGATCCTAACTGTAATGTTTTTGCAACCTGTAGTGTATACTAGTTTGCTGATAGCATCCATCTCAATTCCCACATCCATTTTGTGGTCTCAGTTCCTACACTATTTGTATTTTCTCACTGGCCCTCGAGCAGCTGTTGTGCATTTTTGATAGGTATTCTGCAGCCGTCGATCACATAATTTGTCAAATGAATCTGCAAGATCATAATAACTGTGTTATATCTATTGCTCTCGTCTTTTTTTCAAGAGCTTCTTAAAGCAACCTTGTCAACAGTCAACTATTTTTGATGCTCCTAAAACGAACACATTTCTTCTGAGTACCTATGGCACGTTTCTTCGATGTAGTAGCTGACGCCTTCAATCGGGTCTCGTATTTCTGTTTGTACAGTTCTCTGCGATGAATACCTGCCTAGTGATTGGATCGATTTTTACTTTGCTGTTTGGGCATGCTCCTTGGTTACGACGTCGAACCTTATTATATTTCGTATTTAAACCTTCGCTTCTGCGTGCTTTTATGGTCGGCGTGCTTGTTTCATTATTTAACTATTACTACTTTTTCACCACTTTTCATCATCTGTAGAGCTGCTGATGAGATTGCTCTCCAGTACGGCAGACTTGTTCCCTCAGTTCTAACTGACTGTGTGCTGTTCCCGTACTATTGGAACTGAATGTGTGCTCTCGCGGTCCCACTGGCACTGACGTGACCTGTGCCCGGTGCCAGTGGCACTAACGGCTGTTGTCCCGGTACCGGCGCCACTGACGGCTCCCCGTACCCGGTGCTCGGTCCGAGCTCCGCCGGGCAGATAGCTGACGCCGTGTCCTGTGTCCACCAGCGGAGGAGGCCCAGTCAGAGCCACCTGTGGTGAACGGACGCGACTCTCCGGAGCCGGCGCCGGCGCCGCCCGCCGCTGCCGCCGAGTCGGAGACGCCGCCGCCGCCGACAACCACCGCCCCAGCGCCTGTGGCGGCGGCTCAGCAGCAGCCGCAGACGGCCGCCACCGCCGGCGGGGGAGCCGCCACCACACCGGCAGCGCCGCGCAAACGGAGCGGCGAGACGGCCGAGGACGGCGCCGCCAAGCGGGCGCGCGTGGACCCGAACGAGCGCGCCACGCCGCTGACGCCCGACCTGGCCTGCCTGCGCACCGTCGAGCTGATCGAGTCGTCGCTGCACAAGCTCAAGAGGGAGGTGAAGGCTATCGACCTGCTGGCGCGGCAGAAGGAGAAGGAATGGGACAACCTGCTGAAGCTACGCAAGGCCAAGGAGGAGACGTTCCAGCGGCTCCGGCGGAAGCGCGAGGTGCTGCTGATGCAGCAGAGTGATGAGGCGGCCGGGCTGGCGCAGCGCGTGGCGGCCGGCCCGGCCAGCGGCGGCTCCGGCTCGGCGGTCGTACCCCCGGCGCGCTCCCCCGTCTCGGTAGCCAGCAGCCTGGTGCAGCAGCAGCTGCAGCAGCACAAACAGAAGCAGCAGCAGCAGGCGCAGCGCGCGGCGGCGGCGGCGGCCGCGCTCAGCGCGCAGTCCTCGCACGGCCTGCGGCCCATCCGGCCGGCGTACGGCGCCAGCAGGATGGGCCAGGGCATGGGTCCGCAGGGGCCCACCATCAGCGTGCAGCACCTGATCGACCGGCACGCGGCCGACTACCGGCGGCGCGCCGACCTGGCCGTGCCGCTGCCAGCCAGCTCGGCGCCGGCCGGCCAGCAGGACCCCCAGTACCGAGAGATGCTGGCGCAGATCGCCAAACTGAGCAAGGCGCCGTCGGCAGCGGCCGCCGCGGCCGTGGCGTCGGTGGCCGGCGGCACTGGCGAGGTCACCATACACCAGGTGAGCGCGCCCGGCACGGACGCGGCCAGCGGCGCGCAGCCCCAGTCCAGCCTGGCCAAGCTGCTGATGGAGAGCAAGATGAAGCAGGTGGAGCCCACCTCCGTGGTCTCCGAGATGCTCAAGGTGAGGAGACGACCGTGGGAGGTTGGCGTGAGGAGTTGGATGCAGTGTCAGAAAAGTGGTTTGGGGATCTAAGTTCGCGGAACAAAATGTTTAGCTGCTCACGGAACAAAAATCATAAAGTAAGGCACTGTAGGGCCATGCGTTTTGTTCTAGGTATGCTTTAAGTATACAAGATATTTGCCAGAGTCTCAGTCAGAAACAGCAGCTTCTACACATAAAAAAAGGTTCAAGGAACACAGCAGGTTGTGGCCTTACAGCCAAGTGTTAGACTATTTATAATTAGTTAGCAAATCTGGACATGCAGGTAATGGATGATCACTGATGCTCAAAATTATTCATAATGGAAAATATACAAATTATTCTTAAAATTGTGAATGCAGTGAGAAAAATGAGTGGGGTATAAAAATATACACAACATCCAGAATATGCTTTTCAAATGACACATTTTCACATGAAACAAAAACTGCTAAGTATATTGAAATACTATTTGAAATACCTTTAAGCAACATCAAAACATAGTCAAGTGGACTGGTACCTACCTACCTAGATAGTATCAGTATAAATGACCTATACCTATCTAATGCAAGTTTGACAAATTTGACGCAAACCAGCTTGAAGCAAATAACCAACAAATAACGAACCACAAAGACACAAAAACATGCCAGCACTTAAAAAAAGGTCTTGTGCAAGACAACCCCCAAAAACCATGCCACAAATGATTATAATCAATAATAGATAATTGCCCACGCGCTTGCCCAGACTGAAACGGACACCGCGCACCTCGAGCCTTGAGAAATGGCGCGGAGGATGGATGACTCGGCGAGGGAAATTAGAGGAAAGGGATTTCCTCTTTACTGGTTTTCAATTTGATAAAAATGATTCAAATTGATGAAAACTTCAAAATAGCATATCATATTTAAAACGAATATAAAATAAATGAATATTTGACCTCAATCTGGCTGCTTTATTTCTTTATTGCTTTACTTATAAGCAAAGGGATTTTATGCCCTAGACAAACATTACTTCATGTAAAAGTGATATCAGCATATGTCGGTATTATACCTGCAATCGGCATTAACTGGGCAATAATTTTATGCTATGAAAAGCGCCGTCTCTCAACGATTCTAACGGTACCCAATTTTTTATAAACAAAAGTCGAGATTGCTTAAACGTTCCAAATTAAATGAGTTGTTCCGTGACGAAACATGGTCACGGCGTTTCAATAAAACTATATGAAAACGTCCATAAAAATATAAAAATTTGACATAGAAACAATCAAAATTGAACAATCTATGATGCCATACCTAATTTGAACCGATTGCAAGCCTACTTCAACCTTTATTCTACCCTTACTTTTGTTCCGTGTCACGGAACAAGAATATGGTGAACTGAGAAAAGCACTGCCATTGAAATGCCGTTATGAGGATATGGCAGCCTCACTGACCGATCGAAAGCGAGCGTTTTTGGGAAAGTCGACAAATAATGCGCATCACGGTCAAAAGTAATGTTTTTTTTTTTTTTTTGATGTCAGTGTTTCCTGCATAAAAATCGTTTTCTGCCCAATAGTGGACGAGAAAGCAGGAAATCGGTAGTTACTGATTTGATGAAAGAATACGCAAAAGGAATGGCAGTGTATCCATAAACGTGGTGTGGATTGTGCATTGTGCAAAGACATTGTGGTGAGGCTGAGACTGAGGACTTGCCATTCAAGTCGTAGGTATTGGTATGGGTGGTTGTTCGTGATAATATTGATTTATCGTAAGAAGCATCTAACCTCATTCCGTGCACGTGACATGCAGGTGATCATGGTTGAATTGGATGGTAGATGGTAGGTATCATCCTGTCACGGGCTGATTCACTTTCGTGAACATCTGATTCTCATTCGTAGACAAACCAGGTGAGAAATGTGATGGAAACATTTATTTATTTCACAAACACACTCAATAGCATACATTCAAGGCACGTATAATGGATTCATTCCTTCACGCTTGTTTTAAAACTTGCTGGATAGTTTGACATGGTTTGTCAATACTTCTATCTCATCTTGTAAGCACTTCAACTTTGGAAAGTAATGAATGACTGGCATTTTAACTGATCCAATTATGATGATTGCATGGTGAAATTGTGGAGCAACTGCTTCTTATCTGTTTCAATAGTACTTGCAGGATGCTTGCTTGCTGCTTTGGAGATCTGAAAACAGAACAAAGCACAATGTCAAATTTTCAATTAACATGTTTCTTTAGTAAGTTTCCCTTTCAGTCCTGTGATGCCCAGTTGCAGTTGATATTGAGTCAGTGACGGAACAAAAAAATCGATAATTAGCAGTGAAAAATCTCACAGAACAAATCTTCCAAGTTCAAAAAAATTGAGAAACCGGCCACTTTTCTGACACTGGTTGGATGTGTGGTGGAGGTCATAGTTGGTGTTTATTGGTCATTTGTGGTCAACTGCTGTGGATTTGAGGGGATTTTCTCGTAGTTACACTTCCATTGACAACTCAAGTAATGGCGTGCATCCGGGTATCCCACCAGGCATTCACTATAAACTCGTATCCTGGGTGCACGCTGAATAACGACAGGTCCTTCTTACGTAACGTCTGTGATCCACGTCGCAATTTTAGTAATACTCGCCGGCCCTGAGCAGTGGCTTCTTTTGGTCGTGGCACCATGATAGCTGCCGTCCATTCGGCTGGGAATTACCGCCCACGTTTTACCTGTTTTTATTTCTGCCAATACTGGACCATCAGCCGGCCAGTCCGCCCCTGTGACGTCAGCAGCCCCCGCCCCGCTCGCCGCTGTACCGTCTGACCGTGTACCGCTCTGCCGCAGCGCCGGCCGGCCGGACCGCTGTCGGGCGGCGTGCTGCAGTCGCCCCAGGCGCAGCTGTCTCTGCGCTCCCCGGTGCCGCGCGTGTCAGCGCCGGCCGCCCCTCCGCCGCCGCCGCCGCCGGCCACCGAGGAGGTGCCGCTCTGCCAGGGCTGCCAGCAGCGGCAGGCGCAGTTCGTGTGCGCCGGCTGCGGCCACCAGTGGTACTGCTCCAGGGACTGTCAGGTAAGAAGCATCCCAGTCCCACCAGCTGTGGTACTGCCCCAGGGACTGTCTGGTGAGGACCTATCCCAGTCCCACCAGCTGTGGTACTGCTCCAGGGCCTGTCAGGTGAGGACCTATCCCAATCCCACCAGTGGTACTGTTCCAGGGACTGTCAGGTAAGAAGCATCCCAGTCCCACCAGCTGTGGTACTGCCCCAGGGACTGTCTGGTGAGGACCTATCCCAGTCCCACCAGCTGTGGTACTGCTCCAGGGACTGTCAGGTGAGAGATATATCCCACCACCCCACCCCACCATTTACCAGTTGTATTGCTCCAGGGACTGTCGGGTGAGCTTCCCCCTCCCAGTCAGCCACCCCTCCATAAGTACTGCTGCAGGGACTGTCAGGTGAAAGGTCCTCCCACCAGTGGAACTGCTCCAGGGACTGTCGGGTGAGCTTCCCCCTCCCAGTCAGCCACTCCTCAATTGGTACTGCTTCAGGGACTGCCAGGTGAGTGACCCTCATGGTGCTCCAGCCAGGGATAAGCGTTGTCCCTGATCCAGAGATGGACAGCTGGTGCTGCTGCTACTCCAGCGAAAGTCACTTGGGCGTTGTCGTGAAGGTGTATTGCTGAAGCGATTCGTTTGACCAACTTCATTTGAGACATGTACACTTGTTTGCTGGTAGCAAAGCATGTCAAACAGGAGTCAACTGGTTCCTTAGTTTCGGCATTTGAACGGATTGGTCACACCGCTATCCCCCACCCCGTACCACCTGGTTATACCGCCGCCCGCCCTGGCCATTTGAATGTCACCACTCGTACCGCCGTCCGACTGACCCGATGTCCGGTGTGCCCCCCAGGTGGAGGCCTGGGACAGCCACGCGGACGACTGTTCGGGCTAGCTGCAGCGCCACTGACCGCGCTGCGCTGGAGGGTAGCTGCGGCACTCTGACCGCGCTGCGCTGGAGGGCAGCTGCGGCACCCCCACCGCGCTGTGTTGGAGGGCAGCTGGCGCCGCTGACCGCGCTGCGCTGGAGGGCAGCTGCGGCACCCCCACCGCGCTGTGTTGGAGGGCAGCTGCGGCGCCGGTGACCGCGCTGTGTTGGAGGGCAGCTGGCGCCGCTGACCGCGCTGCGCTAGAGGGCAGCTGCGGCACTCTGACCGCGCTGTGCTGGAAGGCAGCTGGCGCCGCCACGCGGTCCGCTCTCTGCAGAGGGACCGCCCGCCGGCAGAGAGCGAGGCAGCTGCTGTGAGCGCCGTCTGCCGCGCAGCTGTACATAGAGGGAGAGAGCAGTATGTGCGTGTCCCCGAATATTGTCGATATGTGTGAGTGTGGTGTGTTTTTGTGTCGCGCGCCGCTGCGCTGAGCAGTTTGCTCTGAATTGTTATTGTTGGGCTCACTGTGGCTGCTGATATACTTTTACCATTGACGTCGATGTACAATACGGTTTGATTTTGTTTAGATCTGATGATAGTCTGTTGTTTATGTTAATGACATGTGTCGCCCAGCTATTTATGACACATTGGTACAACTCAACCCACAGACGGGACGTCGGGTCCCTCAGCTTGGCGCTTGGACGCCGTTTGAGACCGTTTTTACAACCATGGTTGTGCCATGGGGGCATGCTGAGGAGTGAACTGTGTGAAATGTATTTGTTCGTGTATCGATAATGTCAATACAATTGAGACCTGCATTGCAAAGGGCCTGTGTGACTCTGTAGACGAGAGGTATAATTAGCCACGATCTCAGTGACCGCCGGTCGGGAGATGGGCCAGCGCCCGCCTTCACCCCAAGGTTCGCAGCCTAAACGGGCCGGGTTCTCTGTGAGAGATGGTGACGGTCTCCCAGTCGAGGATTCTGAGTCCCGTTCTCACGCGACCGTGGAAGGGTAGCGGAACTGACTGTGAATTATTGTGAGCCCACGTCCCGCCCAACGGTCCGCGGTTATAACTATCACCCAGTGTATTTATATACACTGTCCTATCACCGAGTTCGACCGTTACTTCTCCGCTCATCCCAGACTGGAGCTATTCTGTCATAAGGTGACGATAATATAGTCAACATCTATTTCTAGCACAGACATACAGTCAACACTGGCGGCGCGCTCCACAAATCGATGCTATATCTTTGGCGGATATACGGGCGTCTACGGACCCAATGCCCTCCGGATACCGCCCCCGTCGGGTGGCTCGAAAATAAACGACAGCACTGCGCCGTCTGCCTGCCAGCTGCAATGGAAGCCCACGGAACACAAACTCAATAGAGGGGGATAACGATTCGCCATTAACTGCGCTGCTATGTCCCCGGGTGCCTGGAAGTATCCACTTCGTACAAAACAGCTCAAATTTAAAAAAAGATCTAGCCCAACCCTGTGATGTGACTATCGACGACAGGCTGCTTATAACCTGTTATATCCTTACGCAGACTGACATGGGCGGCACACTACTCGTTTTCTGCTCAGATCATAACAGGACGGCACAGGGATGTGAAACCTTCAAAGTCACACAAGAAGTAAACGTAAAATTGCATAGAAAAATGCCTCTACCAAATATCATTGAGTAAAGGCGACGCGTCTATGCGGTAAACGGACCACGTCAACCAGTCCCACCCCGCTCGCCCGGCCCCTCTCAGCCCCGCGCGTCCTTCACCGGGCCGGCGCGGCCGCCTTCCTGGCCATGCGTCCGTAGTTGTCCCTGATCCAGCCGAACAGACTGGCCACGTTGGTGTAGACGTGCGGCTGGGACGTGTCGCCGCACTCGGCGTCCCGGGCGATGTGGCCGTACAGGTAGTAGCGGCCGTTCTCCGCCGCCATGCACGCCAGAGGACTGCTGCCGTCCCGCGAGATCTGCCGGTGGCCGGGAGGGCGCACAGGGGGTCACACAGCGGTCAGGGCAGAAACGAGGGGAGCGTGGGGAAGGGGGAGGGAGGACAGGTGGGCTTTACCGTCATTTAGTTTGACGTAGAGCTGCACAGGGCTGCAAGAAAGTTATTTATAGCCAGCTGGCAAAGCAACAGTAGCGTACTCAGCAGTCGACGATCGTCCTATGAACAGTGTCTGGCCTAGCAACTACACTAGCTACAGCAGTAGCCCGTTCATGGGCGACTCAGCATTATTCGGCATTATTCGCTAGACCCGCCCCGCCGCGCGGACAAGTGTCCCGTGCCTCCCTGACCCAGCCCACCTCTCCCCTGTGGTCGGTATCCCGACTCGGCCGCTGCTCAGTGCGCCCCGTCCTGTCTCACCCCGTCCGGAACTAGTGCAACGCCAGTGTACGCTGCAACGCAGCTCACACAGAACCGGTTTTGGGGCATGCGGGCGCAGCCACTGCACGCTTGTGTGGACCGCATGACCTTATGAAACAATTATCTTTGTTTATTTAATGTCATTTTAATGTATTATGTAAGCTCTGTAAACGCTTTGGGCATGACGGAATAAGGTCCAACCTTGAATAATTTCATCGCGTCGACGGCAACCAGCCCTGTTCAGTCCCGTGTAGTAGACAGCTCCAGTTCCGCTAGTCATCACGAGCTGGCACTGCAAGACGACTGACCTCTCGTATGACCCCACAGCGTGACCCGACCTCAGCACTCACGTGACAGGCGTCCGCGAACCGTCGGCCCCCGGCGCAGAGGAAGCTGCGCTCGTCCAGGCCCGGTAGTGCGCTGGCCAGCCGCTGCATGGCGCCACTGGCGCGGCACTGCTCTCCGCCCATGACCGGGACGTGGGTCTGCCGGAGTACCCCGGCCAGCTCCGGCGCCGCAGCTGATACACAGAGGTCACAGAGGTCAGAGGCGGGGAGAGGTCACACACCTCACACAGGTCAGCTCCAGCGTCGCGGCTGATACACAGAGGTCACACAGGTCAGACGCAGGTCAGGGGACGGACAAATGGGGTCAGAGCACACGTGCGAGCAATATATTAATATATTGGTGCATAGTCATCGACGCATCATCGATTCATGCATCGATACATCATCTCTACACATCAATCAACGTTGGAGCGTCGCGTCGGCCAGGTGCTAGCCCAACCCTGGTATCCCCACGACTTCTACATACCACGACTCATGTTGAGTCGGCAAGGAGTCTCTCGACTAACTACTGACTCTATATTGACTCACCCTGCTGCTAAGTGGGCGCTGCGTCCCGCGAGTGACTACTGACTCTACATTGACTCACCCTGGGTCATCTCGTGATCTCTCGAGTGACTACTGACTCTATACTGACTCACCCTGCTGCTGAGTCGTCGCTGCGTCCCGTGAGTCGGCCAGGCCGTATCCGGTGACGGCGCAGCTCTGCCGACCAGTCAGCTCCATATTCTCCGGCGGCAGACAGAGCAGGCAGACGGTGCGCTCCAGCAGCGCCGGCCGGGACAGCTTCAGAAGACCTGAGGGTGGGGCGGTCATAGACGTCAGAGGGACCAGCAGCACCGGCCGGGAGAGCTTCACAAGGTCTGATGGTGGGGCGGTTAGCATGGGTCACAGGGTCTGGTGGTCACTGATGTAGGTGCCGCCAAATGAGACAGAAAACCTACATGATAGACGGACACGGTGCCCACAGAGCCCACTGACGGACAACGACTCGGGGAAAGTTAGAGAGGACAACTCCAACAGATTTGTGCTCCGAAGAGCATACAGTGAACAGAGAGTCCAAACCAATCACCATATGTATACACCGTCTGTATCCTGTATGTATAGCGGGCCTGAGCTCCACCAGCGTCGGCGGCCGGCGCCGGCCCGCTCACCGCCATTTTTCTCACCGATGTTGTTGGCGTGCACGTGACTGTTGATCTGGTAATCCTCATGAACGATGATCTCATCCAGCTCCATGTGCTGCACGCCAAACTCGAGGTTGACGCGCAGGTTGGAGGCTCCGAGCAGCACGACAAAGTCGCGCAGCGGCTCCTGGAACAGTCTGACCGGGCGCCAGGAGAGGAGAGGGGCGTTAGAAAGGTCAGAGGTGACTCCTGAATCAGCGTCTGTAGACGAGGAGACCTGACAGCATGCCACACGTTCCCGGCTTGGCCGCGAGACATGCTGACGTCACTATGAACACGCGTCACCCGTACACGGTTCGTTTGAGGCGTGACATCAGAGTGACGTGGGCTGGTCACCTGACGTTCGACGGCCAGGCACTCGTCAGCTGCTCTGGAGGGCTACCACAAAATAACCGCCCCGTTTCCATCCAATAAACATTCAACAAATGAGCAGCACGACAGGTCACAATGCGGTGGATTTACCATCAATGTAATGAAACGATCTTGTGCTCTATTTAACTGCATTGTAGCCGATTGTACGTGCTCTGTGCAGTGTGCATGGTGAAACCACCAGACAACTAGCAAGTAGCACACACACTGTTACACACCGTTAACAGTGGCATATGTGTCTCACCTAGAGGCGCAGCTGGCGGTGGTCACCACCAGGTCCCGCTCCACCAGCGTGCCCGAGCACACGAAGCTGTACGGGTTCTCCGGGTCGCGCGTCTTCCGCATGATGGCCGCCATCCAGCACCAGACCACGGCGCTGGTTACCTCGCCGCCCTCCGGACTGTCGTCAATGCGCGGGCGCTGCGGGGGGGGGGGGCAGGGGGAGGGAGAGGTCAGGGAAGAGCGGCCATCCAGACCACAGCGCCGTGGGGCTGTCGTAACCATGGCAACGCTGCAAAAGGCGACAGAGTAGGGTCAAATGGGACGTGGAACCTTAAAGGAATCTCGGTTACACGGAGATGGCTTATTTTCCAAAGATACCTACACATGATGTGTTTGGCTCAGTGGACAATTATCAAAAGTTTCATTCTAGGATCCACCGTTTACACACGCTTTCCTGAGGGGGCCTTAGAGGTCAGGACCAGCGCAACAAGCTCAATCGAGCCTAAGAACGGGTTTCGACTTGGGGGATTTGCACATTTAAAACATGCTGACGCATCTAAGCTAAGCGTTTCTATGAACTTCAGTGCGGTGAGAAAAAAAAAACGGTAGTCGAGCCATCATTTGGTGAACTTACGAATCGATTTCTGGCGAGCAGGGTGGCCAGCGAGGAGCCCATGACGCCGCAGCTGGGCTGGCCTATGGAGGTTGAGAGGCTGCCGTGGGAGCCTTTGGGTCCTCCGGAGACTGGGGGTCTCTGGAACGCCACCCCGGACACCGGCGCTGGCCTCGACGGCTTCCGGTTCCCCGACTCCGACTCCGACTCTGGCTTTGGTTCCGACTCTGACTGCAACTCCGACTTCTCCAGCTCCTGTTTAGCCTGCTCCTTATCCTCGGTCGGAGCCGACTGCTGCTCCTGATGGTCCCCCTCATCGTCCCTCAGAATGGCCACTCCAGAGCCCTCGGTGAGGTCCTGAGCCAGCTCCAGCAGGTCATCGGCAGCATCGCTCTCAATGCCCACCCTGAACACCTCTCCCGCCGCGTCTGCGTCCGCCGCCGGGCCGTCCTCCGCGGCGCCGCTGCCCTCCACGTTGGTCTGCACGCCGTCGGCCTTGGTGCCCGGCCGGATGGGCATCAGCGCCGGCATCAGGTGCTGATCGTAGTCCACGTCCCCGATGTAGTCCTGGCTCTGATCCATGACGGGCACGGCCGACAGCGGGCCCAGCGGGTCGCCGTCGGCCGGCGGCGGCTCGGCGGCCGTGCTCTCGGCCGTGCTCGGCGTGCTGCCGGCCGGCGTGGCCGGCGTGGTGGCCGCCGTGGTGATGATGGGCTCTGCGCCGGGCGCCGCCGTCACCCCGGCCGCCGCCTGCAGCTCCTCCTCGGGCGGCAGGTCGCCCGCCTGGAACGTGTCCGCCGGCGTCGTGCCCAGGTTGACGTTCTGGCCGAGACCGACCAGCGAGCCGGGCTCGAACGTCTCGCCGGGCTTGGCGAACGGCAGTGTGACGCCCTCGGCGTCGTCACTGTCCACTGGAGGCCAGGGGCCCGTGTACGGCCGAGTCACGATGTCCACGATGCCCGTGCTGTCGGTGATGATGGCCACGATGTCGACGATCTGGCTGCTGTCGTCGCTCGGCCGCTCGGGCACGTCGTTGCCGAAGTTGACGATGGAGTCGACCAGGCCGTCGTCGAAGGTGGTGCCCTCGGTGGTGGTGGGCGTGGGTCGCGGCGTGGCCGTGCGTCGGCGCGCCGCCTCGAACTGACAGCACGAGAAGTCGGCCGGCGGCGAGAAGGCGGTGCGCAGGCCGACGCAGTGGCCGGACGGGTCGGCGCTGAAGTCAGAGTCGGCCGAACAGTTGGCGCCCAGCATGCAGTAGCCGGCGCCGTCACCGCACGTCTTCACTCCCTGGATCACAAACAGACCTGCAAAAACATGGGATAAGTCAACGAAACGTGAAATATTCGCAATGTTACGCACTTACGAATGCAGCACAGGTAACGACGAGAAACGACGATGAACTGATAAAAAGAACCACGTCCTCCCCAGGATACTCGTGTCACGTTTCACTGAAGACACTGGAGGCACCTCTATCCCCTCCCGCGCCGTCCCATCCCCCGTCTCCCCTCCTGTCGCTGCGCGGCGCTGACCTGGGTCGATGATGGGCACGTTGGCCGGCTCCTCGGTGGTGGTGGAGACCGTCACCGTCTCACTGCCGGGCGCGTCCTGCTGGCCGAGCGGCACCACGGCCGCCAGCTGGTCCAGGCTGGCCACCATCTGCTCGAGCTCCTCGCGGGCGGCGCCGTACTCTACCTGCTGCTGGCCGGCGGCCGCCTCCCTGAACAGCTGCTGCAGCTCACCCAGGATGCCCTGGCTGGGCGCCACCTGGCGGGACGGCGACACGCCGCCGGAGGGCAGCACCAGCGGCCCGCCGGCGCACCGGCCAGCCAGCAGCAGCGGCACCAGCACCAGCACCAGCAGCCGCATCACCCTGCCAATACACACAGAGGAGGCTGTTGCTGGGCGGTTCCGAAACAATGGCACCAATTACAACCATAGCGTAATACGGGATCTAAAGCAATGACAGCGCGTCGATACTTTGGTGATGTCTGCATAGGTATTGCAAGGCTCATGGAGAGCATGCGTGGTCTAACAAAAAGAGGCAACAAAATGTGTTCACTGACCGAGGGCGTCCCACCAATATGCTTGGAGGGTCTCGCGACAGACTTGACAGTAAACACCGCCGCCATCCCACCGGCCACCCTCGTTCAGCGTAGACCCGCGACTGAACGTTATCGTTCAGCGTAGACCCGCGACTGAACGTTATCGTTCAGCGTAGACCCGCGACTGAATGTTATCGTTCAGCGTAGACCCGCGACTGAACGTTAACGTTTAGTCGCCAGGGCCAGTTTGTATCCAGTAGAACAGTAACAAAGCTAACAATATCAATGAATTCCCGGCTAATGTTATCCGTCGTAAGCGACAGAACAGTGTCACTGAGGCACCAGGGCACCACATCGTCTAGACTTTGCAAGACCCTCGTATATCGAAGGGGAACCCGTCTAACAAGGGTTATTGTACTGTATCCCATGACTGTATTTATGAAATCATTTGAATTACCCTTCCGAGTCCTGAAAGAAGGAGAAACGTTTCGAATGAAACACTGAGGAAGTTCGCTGTTGTCAGCGTCAAATTCAAATTGAATTTGACAGCCATCGATTATTCCCATAAAAGCGTGAAAAATAACTCGATGTAGGGAGGTATTGTGCAAAGCGAAACAAGTCTAATATTAGGTGAATTTTCAGCCCCTGTTCAGGGGCTCCGCCACAGGGGGGTACGCGGGGGTCCGGACCCCGTCAATAATTCCCATGGGGGGTACAGTACCCCCAGTGGCGTACCCAGGAATTCGCGAAGGACCAGGGCATTGGACGAAAGGGCGCCAATCCAGGAGGGCGCCAACAACAAGGAGGGCGCCACATATCTGAAACTTGAATGTGTCAGTTATGTTCGTACACGTGCGGAACGAACATAACTGACATTGTACATGCGTACACATTGATCAGCCTCAGGCAGCGGTACACGTGCGGTACGAACATAGCGTTGCAGAGGAACAGCCAGGTCGGGGTTCCAGTGACCTGGGCCCACCGGAGGACGGAGGAGCGGTACTGTGGAAATCGTTAGGAATAGGTTAGGACCAACATGGATACGATACACCGCTGCAGTGACTGGATTGTTTCTTTTGCTGTTACCGATTTGGGATAGCACAACGCATGTCATGTTCAATGTGGTGTGTCTCATTTGGATATACGCTTGTCTAGAATCGGAGAGCGAAGCCGCGCGTAGCGTGGCTGAGCGAACGAAGGTTCCCATTGGGAGGTCGCTGCGGAAATGTTTTCGGAAAAACGTTTTCACGGAAAACGCTCTAAAACTGTCATCTGTTGAGCAATACTTCGTTAATTTTCAGTTGGCGTACGGCCCGAAGAACGATTTTACAGACGTCACGTGAAAACTAGGCTTTTAAGAAACTCACATATTTTTCAAGAAAGTCGTTGAATTTTGACTACATTTGAATACAGGTGGATTGGTGTTTGCACGTGATATCGATTAAGCCATTCTTCGGGACGTACGCCAACTGAAAATAAACGGAGTATAGCACTTCAAAACTTGGCACACTGATAGAACTCGACAAGCGCTACAAGATGCTGAAAGAATGAGCGCTCTAGCATAAACGTAGCACGTGCTATCACAAAAAAAACATTTTGTAACCGAAAGGTCGCGGGTTCGAATCTCACTCACTCCAAACATTTTCGTCTCCGATTCTGGTCCAAGGCAACACGGTAGTGATGCCGGCATCTAGTTTAAAGACGGCAGAGTCTAGAGCCGAATAAATCGGAATCACTCCACACAAACGCGTGCTGCGCAATTATATCGGTTCCATGGCCTAAATCGGGCAACACGGGGCCAAGACCAATTTTGGCCCCTCCCTTTCAAAACGAGGTTAGCACAGCAGTCAGCAGGTAGGTAAGTAGATATAATATCAGTGCAGTTAACGAAGAGACAACATATTAGCCCTGATTGGCCCCTACCTTTGGAAATTGCTGAATGCGACCTTGCCAACGCCAACGGTTCAGATCAGTTTTTTTTTTGCTTTCAGGAAAAACGGAGGGGTCGGATCCAGCCTCTCAGGCTGTCCAAACGGAGGGTATATGATTCAGGGGCGGATCTAGAAAATCTCCAAGGGAGGCTATTAGAACCCAGGAGGCCCCACCTGTTGGAGGCCCCATTTTCCCACTTCTGGAGGCCCCTAAATAATCTTTTTTTTTTCTCGAAAAAAAACTCATCGGATTTAACCAACTTTATATTCACGAGGCCCCTTTCTCAGCTTCAGAGGTCCCTAAAAGTCCTACTTTTTCGAAAAACTCATCGGATTTCACTCACTTCATGGAGGCCCTCTTTTCAGTTTTTTTCTTCATTAATTTTATTTCTTAAGACTAAAATATCGCTCAAGGGAGGGGCCATGGCCCCCATCGCCCCTCCCTTGTATCCGCGCCTGATATGATTCAGACATGACACATTACTCAGTACTCACTAACTAGGTACAATTTTCCCCAAGTGATAGCTACATTGAATACCAAAAAAAACACGCATCTTTTTTTCAATTTGATACACTTACACAGTATAGGTACACGGCCGTTTGACTCACCTGCAAAACTCAAGGATAGACCGATTGCAAGACGCAGACGACAGCAATTCTTTCCTTTTCTTAGCAGCCCTGTTCTGTGCACCAGATTTCTTTCGCGTTCTTTTGTTGCCTGAATTCATTTTTTGCTCACTGCTGTTTAGTCATCCAATACAAAGGACCGTGCTACAGTACTTTACATATAATTTTTAATATGAACGGGGTTCTAACTTCTATGCCTAAATTTGAATTTTGAGCCCGACCCAGCGTCTCGGAAAGCGTCAGCCGTTAACGGTTTTTGTTAGGAAAGCAGAAAACAGCCGAAATATCAGACAACTACAAGTACTATGATAAAAATTAACGATGTTTATTGTTCTTAAAGGGACCCTCCCACCTTCAAAAAAGTTAATGAATTGGCATGAAAGTGATGTCGCTCGGTTCAGAAAGAGCAAAAATGAATTTCTACCAAATTTCATCGAAAAATATTCACCGGTTTTCAAGATATTAGACTTTTACTTTTGTTTACTTTTTGGGATCTCCGCTGTTCCTAGCGACTTTATTTGAAAGTGCGGCATTTGTTGCGCGCAAAGCAGCATATACCACCGCGTGCTGCCAAACGTTTTAGTAAAAGATTTAAAAATCGTTAGATCTCCGCTGACGTCACAAATTCTAAGGGGGCATACCATTGCATTAGCCCCTTAGAATCCGAAAACTGCAAGTTTGAAATTCCATATCTCCGAATTAAAGCATTTTTCGATGTTGTGAATGCCCAAACCGGTATTTTCAGGCCATGGCCACCAATTTGGCTATCTCAACTCAAAACTAATGTTAAGGTGGGAGGGTCCCTTTTTTTAATACACCCTGGTTTATTGGCTATAGAAAATAAATGTTGGATTTAAAAGAAAAAATACAGATAGGTTCAAGTCTTATAACTATAAGAATGTTATAATACTATAATAATAAAATAACTTTATCATCAAGCTATAAGATTAGGAACATGGCCATGGGAGCTATTCAGAGACTAGAGCTGCAGCATTTCTACATATCCCATAACTGACACCATACTCATGAAGTCGGAGGGCGCCTTCTGACCAGAAGCACGCCAGTGAGCCGGGAGGGCGCCCTCTGATCAGAAGCACGTCAGTGTGTCGGTGGGGCGACCTCTGATAACAAGTACCTCACCAGTGAGTCGGAAGGGCGCCTTACGATCAGAAGCACGCCAGTGGGTCAGGAGGGAGCCTTACGATCAGAAGCACGCCGGTGAGTGGAGAGGGCGCCTTCTGAGGAGATGCATTCCAATTAGCCGTGAGGGCGCCTTCTGATAAGAAGCATGCTAGTGAGTTGGAGGGCGCCTTCTGGTCAGAAGCACGTCAGTGAGCCGGGAGGGCGCCCTCTGATCAGGACACCAGTGAGCCGGGAAGGTGCCATCATCTAGGAGAGCGCCGCTATCGACTGGAGGAGTGCAAACACTGGACAGAGGGGCGCCGCCATAATCTAGGAGCGCGCCGTTATCGACTGGAGGGGCGCCAACACTGGACAGAGGGTCACCACCATCGTCTAGGAGGGCACCGCTATCACTGAAGGAGCGCCAAGACTGGACAAAGGGGCGTCGCCGTCATCATCTAGGAGCTCGTCGCTGTCGACTGGAGGGGCGCCAACACTGGACAGAGGGGCGCCCCATCATCTAGAAGCGCGCCGCTATCGACTGGAGGAGCGCCAACTCTGGACAGAGGGGCGCCGCCATCATCTAGGAGCGCACCGCTATCGACTGGAGGGGCGCCAACACTGGACAGAGGGGCGCCACCATCGTCTAGGAGAGCGCCGTTATCACCAGAGGAGCGCCAACACTGGACAGAAGGGCGCCACCTTCGTCTAGGAGGGCACCCTATCTCTGCAGGAGTGCCAAGACTAGACAGAGGGTTCGCCGTCATCATCTAGGAGCTCGTCGCTGTCAACTGGAGGGGCGCCAACACTGGACAGAGGGGCGCCCCATCATCTAGGAGCGCGCTGCTATCGACTGGAGGAGCGCTAACTCTGGACAGAGGGGCGCCGCCATCATCTAGAAGCGCGCCGCTACCGACTGCAGGAGCGCCAACTCTGGACAGAGGGGCGCCGCCATCATCTAGGAGCGCACCGCTATCGACTGGAGGGGCGCCAACACTGGACAGAGGGGCGCCACCATCGTCTAGGAGGGCGCCGTTATCACCAGAGGAGCCGGAGCGCCAACACTGGACAGAAGGGCGCCACCATCATCTAGGAGGGCACCGCTATCACTGGAGGAGCACCAAGACTGGACAGAGGGTTCGCCGTCATCATCTAGGAGCTCGTCGCTGTCGACTGGAGGGGCGCCAACACAGGACAGAGGCAGAGGCGGATCCAGCTCAGAGGTTTGGGGGGGGGCAAACCATAAAAATTTATCGATTCTTTCTATATATGCATCGTCCATAGGCGTAATGTTAAAATCATGCCGTTTGGGGGGGGGGGGGGCAAATGCCCATTTTGCCCCGCCCCCCCCTGGATCCGCCACTGGACAGAGGGGCGCCACCATCATCTAGGAGCGCGACACTGTCGACTGGAGGGGCGCCAATACTGGACAGAGGGGCGCCGCCATAATCTAGGAGTGCGCTGCTATCGACTGGAGGAGCGCTAACTCTGGACAGAGGGGCGCCGCCATCATCTACATAAGAGCGCGACACTGTCGACTGGAGGGGCGCCAACACTGGACAGAGGGGCGCCACCCACCATCATCTAGGAGCGCGACGCTATCGATTGGAGGGGCGCCAATACTGGACAAAGGGGCGCCACCGGCCCACCATATCGTCTAGGAGGGCGCCACTATCACCAGAGGAGCGCCAATACTGGACAGAGGGGCTTCGCCATCAACTTAGAAGCGCGCCGCTATCGACTGGAGGAGCGCCAACACTGGACAGAGGGGCGCAAGTCACTGAGGGCGCCGGGGACGATGAGCCAAAGGGACAGGGCATGCACGGAATGTCCTGTATGTGCGTACGCCACTGAGTACCCCCCAATATTCCGAATACCTGTAACCTTGTTTTGCGTTAGAATGACTAAATCATTCACAGAATGTGTTGAATAATTTAATTAGAATGTGTTAATGGTCACAAAGCTAAGGAATTTAAGATCTAGAAATGTAGGGAAACACGAAGATGTTGTGACACACGAAGTGCTCAACAATCGCCGACCTATATTTATGGGAGTGTCATTATTCTACCATTTTGTTATTACTATGAATGCGTTTAAGATTGCTAGGATTAACTTAGCATGCTAGAATTTAGCAATAATTTCGTGAGAGGGGTCCAGCTTGCAGGACACCTCCTAGACACAACACCCGCCCCAAAAGAGCTTCAAATCGATCTGAGAACCCTCTTTCCATGTGAGATCACCCGATAGTGTGTGTGTGTGGGGGGGGGGGGGTAAGCCGGTCTTTCGAGCACCATAGTCTGAGAGCCTAATGCGCTGTCTGATGGCTAACACCGCCCTTGGAGCGCGCAACAGCGGCCTCCTTTCCTTAAGAACGTTGATTTGAGAGGCCGCCATGTCGCTGTCATTGAGCTCCGCTTCTCGGTTTTCGACTCCTCTTGCAAACTGAACCTTGTTTTTTTCGGTTCATAAAGCAAAATCCTCTCGATAGAATTGTTAAGTTTCCTTTGAACTCTAGAAAAAACGGCAATTTTTCATCGATTTCGGGAGCTGCAGGGGGTGGGGTGGGGTGGGGGTGGGGGGCGGGGGTAGGGGTGGGGGTGAATTAGCCCAAAATGCCCACCTTGGATCCAACAGCGCGGTTTTGTGTTTTTGGTCGGACCCCCCCCCCCCAATCCCAAAACCGTGGCGGAGCCCCTGCCCCTGTTTACAACCATGCAAATACAAGAGAAGTTAACATTAACTTGGCCTGACAGAGCTGACGGGTTAGGGTGGATAAACAAAATTACCGTACAAACCGGTGCTTCGGGAACGGACGATGTCACGCGAAATTCGTGATGCCGCACAATCAATGCCGCCTAAATGGTTAAAAACACACATTTGATGTAGATACATTTTTTGGTGTGTCTCTTAATGAGAAGCAAATTATTGTGATCATTTTACAAATTATTGTGATCAGAGGCGCAGAGCCGTTTGGTCGGCTTGACGGCGGCTCCGCGCATAGTTATCTTGTATTCTTCACATTTCACGAGTTCCGTGACGTTTCATCGCTCAGTCGATGCGCCAAGTCTTATTCTAGGTATACGTGGTTAAATATTTCATGACTTGATTCTCTGAATTCGCCAAGATTATTGCGTCTTTTGATCTAGGTGAGTCGAGGGTGAGTCCATGGATTGATCTGAGGGGTGTTCACGGGCACCGCACACTGCTGCGTGCGGTGTGTGCGGTGCGTCCAGCAGGCGTGGGGGTAGGGGATGGGTAGGCGGCTCTGACGTCACGGCTGCGTGCGGTGGACGGTCCGCTGTGGCCAGTCCCGACCGGCCACAGCGGTCGCTGTGTGCGGTGACGGAAGGCTGACGTAGGGACGCAGTGGGCGGAGCTTGGAGGCTGTGTGCGGTCCGACCGCACACAGGGCCCGTGAACAGCCCTCTGAATTTGCGTCATGTTTGCCACGCTGCCAGAGGACAACTGATCCTCCGAGCCCAGATTTCGTTCTCAGCGAAAAACGTGACGTTGTGACGTGGCCAACCACGACATTGGGATACTACAATTATAAATCGGTCCTTCAGCCTGAAGATTTAAAAAACATACCGAAGTGCAATCTGACCGCTTGAAATATATTATACGAATATTCTGCAAGCTGAGCGTGGTACTCTACAGTCGGGCATATCACGGCCGGATACAGATATTGTAGGCCACTGGAAGCTAACATGGACGACACCGCTGACACATCAGATACTTTGTCGGAGGTGGCAGCTACAGCGGCCAGCAGCCCGGAGCCGGAAGTGGCAGCTACAACGGTAAGCAGCTCGGAGCTGGTGATGGCAGCTGTAGCGGTCAGCAGCCCGGAGCGGGAGCAGCCACCCGTCGCTCCGAGTCAACACATGCAACTGGAGGAGCTGTTTCCAGCTGACGCCTCTTCCGCCGAGAAGATAGAGTTGCTGGTCCGTAGCGAGACAATCTTCTCCGGCCGCTACAGTCCTGCGGAAGTGCGATGTTTTCTAGCCAGCTTGGGAGAGTGTGATCTGCGTGCTCTGCGCGGTAAGCTTCACGGCGCCCTTACGTCAGGGATCCCAGCCACTGCTGGGCGTCCGCTGCGTAACCGCCAGGCGGGTAACGTCACCGCCCTGGCCGACGACTGCTGGGAGCTCGGTTACTCTGCAGCGCAGCGCCTTCTCACTCGCCGCGTCGATTCTGCCGTCTTGAAGCCCGGTGGCCGGCCTCCGCTGCCGCCGCCGGGTTCCGCCGCCGAACCACCGCCAGGTCTGGTTAACGCAGCCACCGTGGAGGCTTCTCTGCGTTCTGTAATCGATTCGCAGTTACGAATGGACAGAGAGCTTGAGGACCTTTGTCGTCGTGCTGCCGCCGCCGATGCCCAGCGAGTCCAAGTCCAGCGGCTTGAAGAGCAGCTGTACGACCTGCAGCGTGCGTGTGCTGATCGGGACGCCAGGATTGACCAGCTGGAGGACCTACTGCGCGATATGCTGGACCACCAGTCATCGAACCGGTCAGAGACATATAACCATCTGGTTACCAATACACACGTAAAGCGGGCGAATCCGCCGGCCGCCCAGGTGAGCCAGGCGAGCCCGCCGGCCGCCCAGATGTCCCATGCGAGCCCGCCGGCCGCCCAGGTGAGCAGTCAGGCGAGCCCACCGGCCGCCCAGGTGAGCCAGGCGAGCCCGCCGGCCGCCCAGATGTCCCATGCGAGCCCGCCGGCCGCCCAGGTGAGCAGTCAGGCGAGCCCATCGGCCGCCCAGGTGACCCAGGCGAGCCCACCGGCCGCCCAGGCGACCCAGGCGAGCCCACTGACCGCCCAGGTGAGCCCACCGACCGCCCAGGTGAGCCCACCGGACGCCCAGGTGAGCCAGGCGAGCCCGCCGGCCGCCCAGGATATCGCCGCTGCCATTGACCTCGTTGCCCTCGGTAAAGCCATCGCAGACAGAATCCACTGGCGAGCTGGCGACTCTGATTCTGAAAATGACGATGAATTGGGCGGGGACGAGCGCTTTGCCAGACGGGATTTTGGGGTTCTGCCAGCGACAGATACACGACGGGCGCAGTACCCACCAGCACACCTTCCGCCTCCGCCAACAGTTACCCACGGCTCCACCGCGAGCCGGCAGCTGAACGCGCCAAGGTCGGATAATCAGCGCCCAGCTGAACTCGCCGCTGTGACGGGCGCTGGGGCGGCCTCTGACTTGGTCTTATCCCCAGGAGTGACCCAGCAGCCGGCAAAGAAAAAGTTCATTGTTTGGGGTTTTCGCCCCGACGCGTCTGATAGCTCCGTGCGTGGCCTAGTACAGTCGGTGGCTGGAGACGTATACAGTTTCCGCCGTCTGCCTGCAGACGGCCCGTCGGCTCCAGGAGCGGCCTTCATGTTCGAGACCGCCGAGTCTCGATCGGATGCCGTCATGAACTCTGCGCGATGGCCGACGGGACTCAGCGTGCGTCCTAAAGCCGATAACAACGGACGGCGACGAAGGAGATTTCGAGTCCCTGCCACTCCTGTCCAAGCCAGCCACTACACAGCCGCGACGCACCAGTCCAGTCATCCAGGTCCGCACCAACCCACCGAGCAGCCCGCCGCTAACCGCACTCAGTGGGACGCAGCGCCCACTACAGGCTACTCTCACGAGCACGGCGAGTGGACCTATGCGCGTGGCCATGCCCGTACGCGGCATCGAAACGTTGGCAGCGCACCTGCCTCCTGGGACTCCAGAGACGACAACAGCTGGCCACGGCTCGGCGGCACGGTACCCCAGCCGCGGCGTCGCTAATCGCGAACTGCCCGAAAACGCGACCATCGCCATCGGTGCCTACAACTGCGAGGGTCTGCTGTCAGCGTTCAAATATATCGATGAATATGTTCTGCCACTCTGCGATATATTAGTATTGTCAGAAAGCTGGCTGTCTCGAGCGGAGGAGGTTTACGCACCAAGAATTTTCACTTCTGCTGGACACAGTGAACTACTGGTGTTCCAGTCATTCGCAATGGAGGTGCCTCCCGGCGTGGGTGAGGGCAGAAGACGCGGAGGCCTTGCTCTCGTATGTCGCCGCCGACCCGGACTGACCTTCAAATCCTGCAGCTGTGACGACCCCCGCCTGTGCGGTGTAACGGTGCTGATGGATGGACGCCCGGTGCTGACCGTCATTGGCTGCTACATGCCGTACTGGGACGGGCAAGCCGGTAACTCGGAGGAGTACGACAGTGTTATTGCCAAGCTGGACGCTCTAATCATGGCGCTGCGTCCCTCTGCTCCGGTGGTTGTAGCCGGTGACTTCAACTGTGCACTACCGCGTCTCCCAGCAACTTCACGTCCGCCTCTGTGGCACCGACTTCGAGGGTTCACTCGGCACAGTGTCGCCATGCAGCAGCTGCTCGACCAGTACGAACTTGTGGCTGCAGAATTTCTATTCCCCCAGCAGGTGAATTTCACATACGCACGCGCCGACTGCAAGAGTCACATCGACCATATCGCTGTACCGTTTTCCCTGCTACCGCGCGTAGCTGGCTGCCAGATTCTGCCTCCACATCCAGAAAACCTCAGCCCGCACCAGCCGCTCGTCTGTCGGCTGTTGGTGGCAACTGCAGCTCCAACGGAGACGACGCACCGCGCCATCTCTCGGGCCACTCCTGTGCCTGATTCCGATCTACTTTGCTGGGACCGCGTCGACAGATTAGAAGACTACAAGCATATTCTTACCGGCATGCTCGTGACTCAACTCCCTAGTTGTGGCACCTCGCTCGATGCGCTGGACTCAACAATATCCCGCTGCCTGCTCGCCGCCGCTAGAGAGGCAGGCTGTGTTAAACAGCGGCGCCGGCCAAAACCATGGTGGACCCCTGCCACAGCAGCTGCACGTGACCGAGTACGCTTCTGGCTCCATGTCTGGACCAGCTGTGGTCGACCTCTTCATTCGACGGTCTACTCCTGCTACCAGTCAGCTAGAAGAGAGTACCGGAAAGCTCGCCGCACAGCAGCCTTAGCCCCCGTGCAGCAAGAGGCCCGTCTGTTGCACCAACTCAAGCGCAATGGGAACACCAACGCCTTCTGGCGACGGGTTCAGCGCTCTCGGCGCGGCCCTCTCCCTCCTGGGGGTGGTCGCACTGCCAGCGAGTTTGGAAGACATTTCGAGGCGGTGCACGCGGACGAGCCCTCCCTGCTAGACTCTGAGCAGGCTCAGATTGCTGCTGCAGTCGAAGAAAGGGCGCGACGCTATTCCACTCTGGCCACCACTCGGACGGTCACCGTGAGTCAAGTTGCCGACCTGTTGCGCCGCCTCCCTCTGCGCAAGGTACCGGGTGCGGACGGCGTGACGGCGGAACACCTCATCTATGGCTGTTCTCCTCCCCTGCTATCGGCACTGGCCCAGCTTCTATCGGCCTGTTTGTCTTCGTGCAATGTGCCGGCCACATTTGCAGAGAGCGTGGTAGTGCCTCTTCTGAAGAAATCCCAGCTTGATCCAAACAATCTGGACAACTACCGGCCTATTAGCCTGACATCGTGCACGTCGAAGCTGCTGGAGATGCTGTTGCTGGATGAACTTGAGGCCAGTTTCTGTCCGCACGACCTTCAGCTGGGATTCGTGAAACAGCGAGGCACCAGCGAAGCATCCATATTGGCCCTCGAGACCATTCAGTGGTGCCGACAACGAGATCTGCCAGTTTACGCGGCAAACTTGGACGCCAGGAAGTGTTTTGATAAGATCTGGCATGACGGGCTATTCCACCGTCTGGCGCAACACCTTCGTCCGAACTCATGGCTGCTCATGCTTGCCTGGTACCGCCGACTTCAGGCTCACATTGCCTTTGACGGTGCCATATCCGACTCATTCAGGATCCGCCGGGGCACCAGGCAAGGTGCTATTCTCTCGCCTATCCTAGCCAACGCCTACCTACACCCGCTCGTAGCCGCCTTGGACGTAAGCGATCTCGGTGCTGACCTATATGGTCACCACGTGCCAGCTGTCTGCTATGCCGATGATCTGCTACTCCTGTCCACCAATGCCAGAAACCTCAGCACTCTACTAGATGTGGTTGATGACTTTGCGAAGACCTGGAGGCTGGAGTTCGTCCACCCGGAGCCCGTCCGCACCAAAAGCCACTGCATGGTCTTCGGCGCCGAGCTTCTATCCGAAGTGCCAAGATGGAGCCTGTCGGGCCAGCAGCTCTCCACCCGCCAGCAGTCCGAGCACCTCGGTGTCGTACTGGATGGGAGTTTATCTGCGGCGCCACACGTCCAGCACCGCGCGTCTCGAGCTCGTGCCAGCCTGTACGGTCTCGCGCCTGCTGGTATGCTGACGTCCGGCCTCTGCCCAGCCGACAAGTGCTTCTTGTGGAAGACTATCATTCAACCGGCGCTCACATATGGCTGCGTGGCCGCCCCGCTCAATGCAAGGGACATGACGATCCTCTGTTCCGCTCAAGCGACTTCCATCAAGGTGGTTCTTGGCCTGCCTCGCTCCGCCCACCATTCGGCGCTTCTCGCTGCTGCCGACATCCAACCAGCACATGAACTGCTGCGGGCAGCGTGTTTCCGCACTTTGAAAGATGCGATGCGCTCAGAGCACCGGCTGCAGCAGGCGCTGCTGTCAGGAATCACCAAGCTGGCTATGTGCCCGACTGAGCTAGTGGGCTCATTACTGATACAGCTTCATGAGATGTGTGACTGCAACCTTTCTGCACTCCTCGGGGTGGCAGCAGGGCGGCCGTGCAGCGACCGTATCTACCCCCAACGGGCTCCCGATGGCCTAGCTGACTCGCTTGCCTTCCTGATGAGTCGCCGGGACCAAGTATCTCGCCGCCTGCTCCGGCTATTGACATGCCCGGAGCGGGAGTGAGTGTCGCCTGCGACATCAATGTGTGGCCCCTGCTCACCCACTGTCATGCTTTGTGTGATGTTTTGTGTGTGCCTTTTTTTCTTACTTTCTTGCCAACTTTGGTGCCTAATAAACTATGATGATGATGATGATGATAGAGACAGATACACTGCAAACTCATTTTGACAAGGGGTTGTCGTACAACGACGAGCGTTTGTCAAAAATACTAATAAAGGCAGGGGGAGGCACTCGCCTTGGCCGTATATGGGCCAGAATGTCTAACGATTTCCGCCATGTTGTGTATACCAAAGTCTTGAAAAGTTGATCACTGCAATCAAACTGCAAGCATGAAGCAGCAGCACTTTTGAGTAGTGTACCTCTCACTTAACTGCACCTCTGCTACCGTTTCTGGTATACACAACATGGCGGAAATCGATAGACAAAAACAAGTCACCAATGCTCCTTCCAGTATATATTAGAGTTCAATGAATAAAGGTTATGTCGAACGACGAATATCTTGTCATAGTTGGTTGAATCAACAGGGCAAATATTGACGTAATGACATGATGTGGAGATGGAATTAAATTGATGAAATACTAGGACTTACTCCACAAGGAGATCGAATGGGTCGGAGCGCTTTCAATATGTATTATACATATCGTCGTCAGCGAATCAATAACGGGTCGAATCGAGTCGGGTATCGAAGAGGTTCGGGAGCTGCGCGGCAGAGCGATCACATACTATTCGAATTATGCATTAAAGAGAATAAAAAACACGTGAGAACAATCTCTCCGGTGGTCGCTGACCTGTACATGGGTCACTGGGAGGCTGATCTGGAGCTCCTGGCGGCCAACTGTGGTGGCAGGGTCCATGCTTTCTGCCGATACGCGGACGACTACCTGGTCTTGTTCGAGGGCAGTGACGACATCCTCAGCACGTGGGTCAACCAGCTGAACAGCAAGGACTCCAGCATCAATGTCACCACTGACTTGGAAGTAAACCGACAGCTACCGTATCTTGACATCTGCATCACTAGAAGAGACGACAAGTTCTGCACCAAGGTCTACAGGAAGTCCTGCAACACCAACCAAGTGCCTGCCTTCAGCTCCTACACCGAGACCCGCTACCTGAGAGCGGCCATTCGATCTGACTGCACTCGAGCGATCCGATACTGTTCGTCCATGAGAGACCGCCAGCAGGAGCTTGACTTCATCCGCCAGAAGTTTCATCATCATGGCTACCCACGATCATTCATCGACTCGGCCATTCAGAAGACTCGGACCGATCTCAGACTGAAGGCAAGGGCCCTACCAGCGCCACCTAGCGCGAACTCACACCCGGCGCCTGTCCGAGTCTCTGTTCCGTTTGCCGGCCCCCTGTTCTACCAACTCAAACGGGAGGCCAGCAAGATCGGGATCCAGCTCGTCTCCAAGCCTTCAGTCACCATCGGCTCGCTGCTCTGCAGCAAGGCTAAGCACCATCTGCCTAAGCTACAACAGAGCAACGTCATCTATCGGATCGAGTGCTCCTGCCAAGTGGACGGTGACCCAATGGTCTATATCGGCGAGACAGATCGTGAGCTGGGCACGAGACTCCGAGAACACCGGGAGAGCTGGACTGGAGCAGTCCGCTCGAGAGCCAATACATCGGCCTTCAGTACCCATAGAGACTGCTCACCTGCTTTCGATGCCATCAAGATCTTGAATCGAGCCAGTCATCACCAGATGCGACTTCTCCTGGAATCGGCCTATATTCGGACTGTTGGTCGGCGTGAAGCCGTCCTGGTGTCGCCGAATGACGCAAACGTGAACAGGAACTCGGGTGCCCTGCTGCATGACCGCTGGCTGCCGATAATCCGCCGTTTTTGTCAGTAGTGTTTACGTCTAGTTCGGCCTTTGTATGTATTTATATTTGTACTCGTCCTTTTACAGTTTTTGCACTCATTTTTGTATAGTCTTTTCTACTCAGTCTTTATCACCATAGGTATCCTGTTTCCCCCCCCCCTTTATTGTATTTTTATACGTGCCATTTATGCATTTTAGCACCCCATTTTAATTCATTTTAGCAGCTAGTGTATCATGATTGTTCTCACGTGTTTTTTATTCTCTTTAATGCATAATTCGAATAGTATGTGATCGCTCTGCCGCGCAGCTCCCGAACCTCTTCGATACCCGACTCGATTCGACCCGTTATTGATTCGCTGACGACGATATGTATAATACATATTGAAAGCGCTCCGACCCATTCGATCTCCTTGTGGAGTAAGTCCTAGTATTTCATCAATCAGGGCAAATATTAGTATCAGCCCCAGCACCCAGTCGACCATTCATAAAATTGACGGGGATTATGGAGGCTATTGTGAAAACTACCAGGGTCTTATTCGTAATATGGAACATAGATTTGCTTATGATTTGTAATTTATATCCTTGTCGAAAGAACCAGCTACACCATTGCAACAATACTGATACATACTTATTACGGAGCGAGCGAAGCGAGCGTAGTCTTTCCTTAGATTAACGGAAATTTCTGAGTATGAGCGGCCGGCCGGCCGGCCGTGGTCACGCTTTTGCGAGGCTTATATCTCAGCAACCACTTGACCGATTTACATGCGGTAATTTTTGTAGGGTAGCTTCATTCCTTCTACCAAGTATTGCACTATTCCCGATGCATGTGGGTGACCCCTTATGCACGTGCCACGTGCAAAACCAAGAGGTGTCACTTTTGTAATTGTTGCAATATCTCGGTAACTACTGGGCCGATTGCGCTGAGAGTTGGCATGTAGGTAGGCACCCACTAGGCAATGCATATCCATGTGCCAGAGTTGGGGTGCTGCTGCACGTGCGCACGTGCAGGGGTCGTTTCCAGATCTCGAGAACGGCTGGACCGATTGCGCTCAAATTTGGTACACGGTTACGGAGCAGTTAGTAGGGTGCCGTGCACAAGTCAGTTGGGACCCATTTTGCACGTGCGCACGTGCAGGGTGCCGCTTCCAGATCTCGAGAACGGCTGGGCCGATTGTGCTCAAATTTGGCACATCGCTAGAGACCGGTTAGTAAGGTGCCGTGCACAAGTCAGTTGGAGGTACCCCCTCGCAATTTTGCACGTGCAAGGCCCACCCTCTCGCTCGCTCCGTTAGTCGCCACAAAAGGCGTTATACTGGTGTAATCTATGTCCTTGTCAAAGGTATCAGCTACACCTTTGCAACACGGACTTAGTTACGCTAGTTAGACGTGTTAGTAGTAACATATACAAAGCTGTTACTTGTTATATATGTGGCGCCAAAAACGTTTCCGGCCGTTTCATTTTGAAAGTTTCAGTTGCGCGCCAACCGCCGTGCAGTGATGTGGCCTCCTGCGCACTTCCGTGAAAATGGTAGGTGGTAACAGTGTTCGGTCGTTTTTGTCATTTTTTAATGAAATGTATGTCTTTCAACTGATGGTAATGCAGATTGAATCAGAGAAATTTGCTAAATAAGTGCGTGATGTATGGAAGCAAGCACAATGTGTTCTGCTCCAGGCCATATTGTTCTGCATATGCTATAATATAGCGATGCTTTCTTTCAGGCTTTCATCAGGAGCGAAAGCTCCAGCTTGCAAGCAAGGGTCGCTACACTGAAGACAGCAAACTGCAGAAACTCAAGAATTCTAAAAATGAAAAAGCACCTGAATTCCAAGGGGCTAATGAATTTGAATGCCCCTTAGATTTGAATGGGTACAGTGTACTCGGTAAGTGATGACGCTCATTGCTTTTTCGCATGCGTTATTGCCCTTGCCCCTTGGGTCATGAGTGTTATCACCATTGTGTGTGTAATGTGTATGTACCATTTTAAATACATGACCTACTTTCAGTAATGCTGTTTTGCTGTAATAATGAGACTGCAGAGCGGCGACCTGCGATTTGTGGAGAAAACTGACGAATACAAGGGAGGTCTTTGTAAAACGTTACAAACCTGAGACTAGTAGATTGCTTACAAGTACAGGTTTGCTGCATGTAGACATTACTATGCTAACTAAGATTTGCATTGATTTGACTTAACAAGTACACGGCTCAGCCCTGTTAAATGCAAACATGCGCAGGTCTTTACCTGGTAGCCGCATGATTATAACTAGGAAAACAGTCGTTCACACAACAATGACAAAGCAAACTTTGGTAGCTAGTCTAACGAACTACATGTGAGTGAGTTGTAAGAAAAACTACCATGACAAACAATAGGGTCGTTCGATGACATGGCAAAGGGTGCGGGGATTTGCGCTAAATAATTTTCCTTGTAAAAGTAACAAACGTTTGTTGAAATGAGTTTACAGTGTAGGTGACGGCATGACGATTATGACCCAACGATATACCTAACGAGATACCTACATATACCTAACTCTGTCGTTAATCATTCCTCAGGAAGGAAGACCGTTTCTTGTAAAAAAAAAAAAAACTTATCGCATCGTTTTATGGAATCATGTGTATTCCGGTCAACCACAAACTAAACATTTTCCGCCTGTCATCAATGCCCAGCATGCCGTGCGGCAAACAAAGGGAATAGCCGGGAATAGCCGAGCCGAGTGTGCGCTTTGTTTGACAGTTTGACCTGTCTGACAGAATGACAGTGCCCGTTTCATTTTCAACCGTTCAGCTAAAATTGCAAAATATTGCGAGGTGCCATGCATCTCCAGCAGCAGGACTACAGTCATGAGCAGACCACCAATCACAATCTGGTTATTTCTATGCTAGCAGCTGTCCCTTCCTCCTTAGTTGAAGTCGCATCACCCAGAACATCCGGCGCTGTTCCGGTGGCACGGTCGGCGTCCTTGGCGTCGGGCTCGGTCGTATCGCTGTCGCTCCGGGGTCTGTCCAAGATGCCCGCCTCCAGCTGGGCCACCGTCTCCGGCAGCGGCCGGCCCGTGGTCTCGGGAAGTAGCAGCGACGCCAGGCCGGCCAGCAGGCTCCATGCGCCGAACGTCAGCGACGGCGCCTTGTCGTGCAGATCCCCGATCAGGTCAACCACAAACGGGGCCACCATCGCCCCGAACCGCGCGCTGAGGTCCGCGAGTCCATAGCCGACGGCACGGACAGAGGTGGGGATATACTCGGGTGTGTAGAAACACAACACACTCTGGACCCCAGAGATGAACAGCTTACCGGCAAGGCCCAGCACCAGCATCAGAGTAGCGTCGTCGTTGATAAGGACGAGCATCATGAACACGCCAGTGAGGAGGAACAAGACGGAGGTGACCGGGCGCCGACCGAGCCGGTCAATCAGCGGCGACAGGAAGGAGCCGGGAACCGCCACCAGGCCTGACAGCACGCCGGCCACGAACCGACTCTCGCTCAGCTGGGTCATACCGAACGACAAGCCGTAGTAGGCCGCGTTAAAGCCCGCCCAGCAGAAACAGGTGGCCAGTATCCACCTGCGAAGGAGGGGAGAGCGCCAGAGCTGCGACGTTTCAGAGGCGGTCTTCTGAACGCCCATTTCACAGTGACGAACATCCTCCAGCATTTTCATCATCTGACTCTCTTCGGGAAGCTGGCGGCCGTTGACACGCGCGATGGCTGCCAGGACTCGCAGCAGCTCCGTGTCACGGCCCTGCACGAACAGCCAGCGTGGCGACTCGGGCACCAGCCAGAAGCTGAGGACGAAGATGAGCATAGGAGCCGACAGGGCGAGCTGCAGGTGCCACCAGACGCGTAACTTGTACGCTGCTGCCGCGAGCAGCATCTCGCCCAGCGGCAGCGGCAGCGTCAGCAGCTGGCCGGCCCACACCCGCCACTCGAGGGCGATCAGCTCCATGACCAGCACGACACAGCAGCTGATGCTGCCCGTCATGCCGATACCCGTGATGAATCGCGACAGCAGGAACAGTTCGTATCGGCTACCAACAGCCGAGAGGAACGATCCTGATACGAACATTGAGATCATGATGTGTTGAACAATTTTCCTGCCAAACCTGTCGCTGAAAAACCCCGCCAGCATCGCGCCAACCACTCCTCCAAATTGGAGAACGGACTGGCCCATGGAGAGCAGCGGACGCCGCTCACACACCAGGTCCCACTGGGTGACCACCGAGGAGCCGGTGAAGTTGGAGTCGTACAGCCAGCGGCGGCACGGCTGGCCGTCCGGCGCGCGGCACCGCTCGGCGGCCGTCTCCGAGAGAGACGCGAAGGTGGCGTTCTTCGGCTGGCCGTCAGCGCAGAGGAAGGCGGGCGTCTCTCCCATAAAGGCCATGGCCATGTTGCAGTATCCGATGGTGGTGACAATCAGCAGCATCCAGCAGAAAAACATTACTTCCCAGCGGCCCTTGCCGCCTGCCAGTAACATGACATCTTCGAAGAGGCGTGCTTCCTTCATCAGTGAGCCGTCGGCCATCGACAAGGTCAGCTCACTGGGCCGTGATATAATTTTGTTGTTGCTGGGATTCGTGCGACGAATTCAGACTTCAGGGGCTGTCTTTGGCGGAATACAGCCGATCGGTAGTCCCCGGCGAAGCTGCTGCTGTCGCTGATCTGCTCCGACAGAACTGTCGGGACTGACTCCCGCCTGTCGAGCTACGCTGTCGTCCCGGGCGCCGCAAAATGCGAAATGACCGATTTTTTTTTTCAGTCAGCGCTTTATAACACCGACTGTTAAAGCCGAACACACGTCCCTAGTGACCTGTTCATAACAATGAGTCCCCTACGCTCGCAGTTTAATTTGAAAACATGGCAGATTTTATGCCGAACAATAAAATTCGGCTAGTTTATCAGTTAAATGATCTTATTATGAAGTGCGTTTTGCATGGCAGCTGCTCATGACACGTCACACAGGAATAGCGCGCGGCATTCAGTCAAAAATAACGTTTTTGCTAGCAAACATCCCTAAAGCGGTGCCCAGCAAACCACAAAGTGCATATTCCATCGTCCAGAGGCATCGACCGAATAGAGCTGTGTATTTTTCCAGAGTCATATAATTGATATGTTGACTAATACAGAGTACAGGTGCCGTGTCCGCTTCTTGGTAGGACCAGTCTGTTCTCTGACGAGAGTAAGTGCGATGAGCACGTCTTTCCGCAGTTATTGTGCCTTGGAACTTAACCCGCGCCCCAGTGGCGGTCTTAGCCAACTTCGCCATAGGGGCGTTCCACGACAAATCGACAAATAAAAAATTAAATTTGCACCCTCATATTTTATTATTCGTTGAAAACTGGTGTAAGGGGTTGTGATGGGCGGGGAAGCCAGCTGTGGCAAGGATTTTTTTCTTCGAACAACGGTTTCCGAGATATAGCCTCGGGCAATTCCTGGAGTTCGCGCTGCAGCCCTATGTTTGGCGGCCTATAACTCAGAAACTATTGGTTTTTTACGATAAAAACTGTATATGGTTCAACTCACAATCAACCAAAAACATTTTGGCTATCTCGGATTTTCAATTTTTGAAAATTTTGATCACGTGACCTTTTGTCTTATTTTTCGAAGAGTGACCTTGATATTTTCCCCACTGAAAGTTGCAATTTTGTCTGATGACGATTAAAGCCTTATCGATTGTCATTCATATGCGATAATAAAAAAGTGGTTATCACCCTGTGTTGACCTCAGGTCAGGTCATTTTTATGACCTGTCCATCATTACGAGCGGGAGCGACAGCGAGATCTCGAGAATAAAGCAAGATAGCGACAAGCGGTAAACGGTAAAGGGTACACACGGATAAGGTCTATAATTTTTTTGAGGTCATTTTCAGGTCAGGTCAAAGATGACGTCACAGGAGCTAAAAGGAAGTCAAAATAGCGGCACTATACATATATATATGAAGTTTTTCTCGAATAACTTTCAAGGTATCCCAGCTAGGAACAAACTAATAGCACCATCGTGATCCTCTCGTCGATCCGCATCGAAACATATGTATGTTGACCTCGAAAGGTCGAAAGGTCAAAAGTTGACCTTAGATCACGTGACCTGACGCTGAACGCGCTGGGTGGTATGTGGCCTCGTGTGGGTGCAGTCAGGAGTTATAGTTACTGGTCCGAGCAGCACCAGCTGGCTGTCATTGTTAGCAAATGCACCATTACCATCGGTTGACTTTCGCAAAAGTGACACTCCGGTTTGTTTTGCAGTAGAAAAACGTAATTTGAACGGAAGGTATCTTAGTTATTAAACAAAACATTCGGTTATTTTGGTCAGGAACACTGACGAAGGTCGGGCCGGGCCCCGGGGTGAAGCAGTGCGCTATTTGCAGAGGGAAAAATGTTCAAGGCGTTGTCATTACTGGGTTACGTACCTACTCGAATAGTGAAGAATACGAAGCCCTCGAGATATTAACTTCATAGGGAACGTGCCTATATCAATCACAATAATGAAGGCATAATGAAAATGTTTCCTCTCTTCTATATAATCCATACAATTATCAAAGGTGGACTCAAACTTCGTAATTGTTAAAAGGAAATGTAATAGGTGGGGCGTTCCACGACAAATCGACAAATAAAAAATTAAATTTGCACCCTCATATTTTATTCTTCGTTGAAAACTGGTGTAAGGGGTTGTGATGGGCGGGGAAGCCAGCTGTGGCAATGATTTTTTTTCTTTGAAAACTTTGAAAACTCGAAAGGTCGAAAGGTCAAAAGTTGACCTTAGGTCACGTGATCTAAGGTCAACTTTTGACTTTTCGACCTTTCGAGGTCAACATATATATGTTTCGATGTGGATCGACGAGAGGATCACGATGGTGCTATTAGTTTGTTCCTAGCTGGAATAGGTACCTTGAAAGTTATTCGAGAAAAACTTCATATATATGTATAGTGCCGCTATTTTGACTTCCTTTTAGCTCCTGTGACGTCATCTTTGACCTGACCTGAAAATGACCTCAGTAAAAATTATAGACCTTATCCGTGTGTACCCTTTACCGTTTACCGCTTGTCGCTATCTTGCTTTATTCTCGAGATCTCGCTGTCGCTCCCGCTCGTAATAATGGACAGGTCATAAAAATGACCTGACCTGAGGTCAACGCAGGGCGATAACCACTTTTTTTATTATCGCATATGAATGACAATCGATAAGGCTTTAATCGTCATCAGACAAAATTGCAACTTTCAGTGGGGAAAATATCAAGGTCACTCTTCGAAAAATAGGACAAAAGGTCACGTGATCAAAATTTTCAAAAATTGAAAATCCGAGATAGCCAAAATGTTTGTTGGTTGATTGTGAGTTGAACCATATAAAGTTTTTATCGTAAAAAACCAATAGTTTCTGAGTTATAGGCCGCCAAACATAGGGCTGCAGCGCGAACTCCAGGAATTGCCCGAGGCTATATCTCGGAAACCGTTGTTCGAAGAAAAAAATCCTTGCCACAGCTGGCTTCCCCGCCCATCACAACCCATTAGACCAATTTTAAGCAAAAAATAAAATATGAGGGTGCAGGGCACTTGTCGATTTGTCGTGGAACGCCCCCATAGTGAGTGGAGGCTTATGTTACCACCCACCTCTAACTCAAAAGCTAACAGGGCTAGAAAGACGCGGTAAAAAGCATTCAATAGTTTTCAATGCGTACGTTTGAAAATATTTCAGCCATTTTTCATCTTAGAGCAATATTGGGGTTACCAGAGGTCAGGACAAAATTTGTCAAATGTCATTATTTTTTCAGAAAACATACCATTATCACAGGAACTATGATCGCTAGAAAAACGCATGGAAAAGCAATCGATAGCTTTTTAACTCTTCTTTTGATAGCGTCATCATCAAAATTGACGTCAGATCAACGGTTAAGCCTCAATAGGTCAAACATTGTGAAAATAGCTGTTTTTGGATAAAACTTTTTCACGAATAACTTTTAAACCAGCAAAGATAAAGAATTGGCGATGGCACTATCGTGTTTCTCTTCTTCAGTTGCTTCGAAAAATATATATTTTTTTACCTGGAAAGGTCAAGTTCTAACTTTGACCTCAGGTCAAGGTCACGCGATGACCCAGATAGGCCATGTTGCATATCAATCGATGCGTCTCTACAAGACAAACACAATGAAGCCATCCCCAGCGTTCTATCTCTTTCCAATCGAGTTATTGGCAAAAGGCTGTTTGTAGCCTCAAATGACCTCGGATGACCTTTCTAGAGGCTATCAGCAAAAAAAGACACCTTGGTCGTCACGGGTGCTCCAAATCATTGTGATTGTGAAGCATTTTGGCTGTTCCTATGCGTACACACGTATCTAGAGGCATTTTCATTTTTCTCCATTGACTTATAATGGAAAGGTCACGCCACTGGCCTGACCTTAGGTCAAGGATATAAAAAATCCGATATATACAAATTATAGGTGCCCATAACATCATGCAATCCACCAAGTTTTACATCTCTCTGACAAACACTGCAGGCTGGACATGATCGATTGCAAACTTTTTTAGGCTTTGTCAGTTAACTTGACCTGGTGACCTGACCTGACATAGCCTGGGGTCAAAAATTTCACACATTGCTCAAAATTGATGTGCAGTAAGCTACTCCAACCGGCGCGGCGCTACGCATCGCGGTTTTTTTATTCACAAATCACACCACACGCAAAAAAAAAAAACGCGACAGGATGGTAACAATGCCCCCCAGCCCCTACTGGGGCGAAGGGTTGCAGGTGCACTGCCGAGACTCTCCAGTCTCCACGCAAGCCCATGCTGGGTCAAAATAATAATAAAATCACATCTTATTCGAATAAGCGGCTATGAGTCCAGGGCCTCGTTTCATAAAGCGAGTCCGTAACTTAGGGCGGTTTTTGATCTTGTATTGAAAATGCATGTGAAGCGATGACATTAGTTTGAATCGTTGAATTTGTTTATCTTGCAAGCAAGAACAGAAGGGAGGCGTGGAAATAAACTTATCGCTTCACATGCACTTGCAATAAGACCAAAAACCAGCGTAAGTTACGGACTCGCTTTATGAAACGAGGCCCTGGTAGCAAATAAAGAGCGATTGTTGCAAAGTAGATTATACAACAACGAACGACCGCATCGCCAGCCTCCAATTCACCGGTATGCCCGAATACCTTCCGGGTCCGTTGCACAGAGCGCCCGGGTCGACATCAGCAAGCATTCATGGCAATAAAATAAAGCCCTATTATGGGTGGGAAAGCAAAACTGCCGCCACATACCTAAAGGTACGGCCTGTTACAGCTCCACATCGTAAAATGAAAACGCCCTGCATGAAGTGCAGCTGAAATAATGTCCGATCGGTAGGCGGTATGGTATTCAGAATTGATGTGCGCAGCACCGGCTGCCGGTGGCCGCCACTCGCCACCCAAAGGAGACGGGGAGGCACAGCAGTGGGCAGATCCGCAGCACTGAACGCGAGCAACATGTGTTTAGTCCGTGACTTTGTCTCAGTGGTCTTGGCCCTGGGGATTTCAGTCCCAACATTCTGACGGTCTGATGGCTAGCGACTCCAAGGTCGCTGGTCGCTGGAATAGGATGGTAACTTCAGTCTCACATATCCCAAGCTGTCCAGAAGAACTTCTGGTGACGGCTGATGCCCTGGGCGAGGTAGGATAACTCATTGAGCTCGTGCACGAATCTTGACTCCGTCATCTGACCAATCAGAGGCCAGGACCGGGTCAGAGGTCAGCCGTTTGGGCGCAGCTGCATTGTCAGATCATGGGGATAATAACCGCTGAGCGTGTTCTCTGAGGGAGTGGCAGACGCCTGCAGCATCCAGGGGCCACCTCAGAATGCCAGGGACACTGTCGGTTATATATTCAGCAGAGGAGAGTCTCAGACATGGGACAGCCGGACCCACCAGTGGTGGGGGCACGACACGAGTTGGCCGGACCCTCCAGCAGTGGTGGGGGTCAGGCACGACACGAGTTGGCCGGTCCCGCAGCAGTGAGTAGTGACCATTGTCAGACGGCAGCCCGCTATAGCATCAGCGCCCAATAATAAATCGAACAGGTACGAGAGACTGTACCGTCCTGGGCGCCACAAATTGTTCGCTGTGCCAAGCCGCTGACAATGGTTGGCCGTTCGGAAGCTTCATGGCAGCATGAACTGAGTCTGTGTGCCTTCCATTTGTATAGGCATTCCAGAACATTTAAAAGCCCCGTAAAAAGTTTGAAAACGTCAGAAGTGTCACCATTCAATTAGTTTTAGCTGAGCAACCACTTGAGAAGCACACAAAAAAGCTCCGGAAGCGCGAACCAGAATCGCCACACAAAAAAAGATCCTCCTTGATAAATGACATTTTGATGTATATCTGTGAGAACTGGGACGTCCTACCGTCCTCTCTATTCGGGTGAGACTCCCAGCCCCACCGGCCGCGCCGGACCGGGTGTGCGCCTTACGGTCCTCACGTGGACGGGACGGGACGGGGCGGGGGCGGGGCTCGGCTAACTGTCCGGTCCCGGTGACCACACACGTCGCACGTGGCTCCGGCTCCGGTCAATTCACTCAGGTAGTTCGGCGGGCACACGGATGTCCATTCGTGTGAGGGTTGAAAGTTGAGTCAATAAAGTTGATACCGTTACTGAGCTGTTTTGTTAGCACAGTAGAAACTACCTATACGCTGAGTAGCACAACTAGTGTACTGAAAGGCACATTTGGAGGCCAACGAGTTAGGTATAATGTTCCTCACAATATTTTTTTTAGTGATCTTGCTACCCATGCAACTTGTTTTCTCCACGAAAGTCCTCCATGACCTTACGCATCACTCAACTCATCTCCATTCAAATAAGGTCCCCGTATAGTGGTGCATGATCCGTTTTATCTTCTTAGTAAGCTCCGGGGAGCAGTGTAAATCAGTGAATCACCTCCGTATGATAATCCCCGTTTCAGGGAGCACATGGTAGCGGTGCGGTCCCGCGGCGCAGCGCTGCGGTCCGCAGGGAGGTGGGCAGGTCCACATTCCGTGAAATGACGTCAGCGTGCCGCCAGGGAGCCCCGGGCTGCCTCCGTGACTGGCGGCAGCCGATGTGGGTCACTCGTTAGGACCACAATCACGACCTGAAGGTCGTTGACTCTCGAGTCGCGGAGGCAAGCCGGTTCTTTATTCAGTGATACGTGGACCCTCTGTCCAGATGCGACGGTCATTGTCAAGCTTGCTGCCTGCCTACTCATGTGTAATGTTTCACTGCCCCTGGTAAGCCCGTAAGCATGAGATTAGGCGAAGCTGTTTCGCCCATGTATAACTGTAGTGAGGAGTAGGAGTGCAGCCACCGCGCCGCATGGGGGCATGGTCAGCAGAACGGACAGACCTATAATCACACGGCGACTGCAAAAACCGATGCATTTGTTTTTACGGGAATCGCATTCGGCATTTGCGCAATGTGATGCACAACAGCGAGATAAAAGAGCGGTTATTAGTGGCGGTGGCGGTCGCGGGGCGAAACATGCCCGGCTCTAATAAAAGTCGTTATGCCAATTATCACAGGCTTAGAAAAGCCGATTCCACGATAAAACAAGGTAACAAAGGTAACAAGGTAACAAAGACTGACAGGCCCTGTGTCTGGCTCGTGACAGCGCACTTACTTTGGAGTTTAGTTGTACCTTATTGTCGCTATATTTTAGCATCACACTTTGAAATAAATCTGAAACCATAGTTTTATCCATATCTGCGGTAGACGGCTAAGGGAAACGAATATAACCGCAAACAACCATGACGTACTAATCGGATATTTAAATACGACCGGTGAATAATTCCTTCTTTACCGGTCGAAAGAATGAAGAACCCTTTCATCCCTTCTTCTAGAGGCATTCTCAGAGAAGCAACAATGACTTGATGAGGCGGATAACGATCCTGGGCCGCAGCAAAAGTCAACTGGGACCTAACTTCGAGCACTCGTATAATAGCACTCGGAACTCACCTGTTTTTGTGGTCTGTCGTTGAAATCCTGTCCACCCGTGTCCAGCAGTGGGCTCCTCGCGCTGTCCTCTGGCGGCCTCTCAGCACCGCCGGGCTCGGCCACTACCGTGTCTCTGTCCGCTGTCCGGCGGCCGGCGCGCTCAGCTGGCTGATTTCTGACCTGACCCGGCGGCGGCGCCGGCCAGCGCCGCCCCCAGATCCAGCGGTGGTTTTTGCGGCGGGCGGCGGGCGGCGGCGGGCGGCGGCAGGTGAACATCCTCCGGGGCGGCGCGCACCGCTAGCCGCGCCGGTCAGCCGCCGCCGGCCGGGCCGAGGTGCGCGAGCTGTTGTCTCCGCGCCCGACCGGCTCCGCGCCGCCCGGTCATCTGCGGGCCGGACAGACCGGAACTGTGACGTCACCGGTCACACAGACACTCGGCCGCGCCGGGAGGCCAGCGCGCAATGGTCGGCGCGTGGCTTAGCCTTATATTAAACATTTGGACGGTTTAACAGTTGGCGAATTTAATTGACCCTCGGCAGGTCAATCGCTTTTCTACATACATGAGGGACGACCCTCAGCCGTTTCAATCAATTAAGTCAGAGACCCACAAAAACTACGGAAGGTCACGAATGAATGGCGCAATGACATTCTGAATACTACCAAATCTTCAGGTCTTAGGTCGACCAAGAACCTCTAAGGTCACGTTAAGGACCGAAAGGTCGGGTCACAATGTGCTTTTTCAGCATAATTGTTATGAGGCAGCCATGTCGAAATAATAACGTTTTAATGTCCGAGCGGCACCTAAATGATCAAACCCTAGTTTGGAAAAGGTAAGTTCGGATGTTTATCACACACCCATCGCGGGACAAGGCCAGGTCGAAGTCGGTCAGGCCAGGATGTTGGCCTATGCATTTATGCAAGTCATGGTGTGTATGCTTTGATTCGGTAGCTTTGGCCGGCTTGCTAACTTGAATTTATGGGAAATACCAGTGCAGTGGTGGGCACTGTAACTTAACCAGGAGTCCAGGACTTCGATGACGATAATTCGATAACCTCTTTCGAGGTCAGCGACTTCGATAACGTTAAATCGATAACCAAATCGGTCACTTCGATAACACGATAACGATACCGATAACTTCAAAAAAGAAAGAAATCGAAAGGATTTCTTGACAGGAATAAGCTTCTAATTAATAGTTAATCCATTCACTCATACAACACCATTATTACCCAGCTGCTTGCACAAAAAGGAGAGCTTAGATTAGAACAGTGAAAATGTTATTTTTCTCGTACAAACAAACAAACGTACAAACAAAAACTTGAATATCTTTAGCGACAGAGCTTGTTGGGCCAAAAGACATTCCAAATAGCATTTTTCAGTGCTCAATCTACAACACTGCTATCTCAGTTCAAAACCCCATGTTGAAGGTTAACTATCCCCTTTAATACGCTCGCGTCTATTTGATGAAGCTATCGTTATCGATTGACCGAAACGGGGACTTCGATAACGCTACTTCGATAATCAATAACGATAAACTTGAAAAAAACGTTATCGTCGATAACGAATTCGATAATCGTTATCGATAGGAATCGAAGTGCCCACCACTGGGAGATACCATACCTATTAAGCAAAGCCTTTGATGACCTGAAATAAGTTACGTCGTATAGGCAAGCCGTTTTTTTTTCTTCCCTACACCTATATATGGCGTAAGGTCTGAAACAGAAAACTGGACTTGGAACCGTGCAAACTACGATTCTGAGTGCTTGAAAGTCGGATAAAATTGCATCCCCTAGGATAAAAATGTTTTTTTTTCCGCATTTCCTCATAAAATAACAATGGTAAAGTAACGTGATCGACCTGACCTTAGGTGACCCTTATGAAAAATCCGAAGCCTTCAATTTCTGCCAATAGGACCTGGACTTTGCAAGTTTCTTAACCCGCGCATGACTGGGGTATTTTCCATAACGCGAGTGACTGGGAGGGGGGCTCTCCAGAGCCCCCCCTCCTATCTCCGAAACTACTGGGCCGATCGTCAAAATTCAAACGGCGTCTGATAGCTCTGGAAAAACTGTCGAGCGAAACCTATTTTCATTGACCTCGAGGTCACCGATAACGTCACAGGTCAGGTCAAAGTAAAACTTATTGACATTTTTGCTAGTTCACAATTTAGGCTCTGACCACCGGACGGCCGGTCCGATCAGGCTCATTTTTGGTTTACGCACTCCTTGACGGATGCCTTAGATACCCTGAGGGTACCGAACTTTTACTTCGAATTTTTAAGGTCAAGGCCAGGTCATCCTAGGTCACGAAAATTGTATACCATGTATCGGTCACGTGACGCATGTTTTATGGTCCATTTTACTCGTAGATTTCGAAAATAGTGTCGTCTGTGTCATTTGAGGTCATTTTCAGCTGAATTTACCGGAGGTCAGGTCACTTTCATGTCAGAAAAGGTCAAATTTTGAAAATGAAATTTTTCAACAAAAAAGGTGCCTATCAGATGCAGTTTGAGCTCAGAAACACGATGGTGCCATTTACATATATTTATTGCTGTGCGACGTCAAAAACATACTGAAAAATGGATTTGAAAAAAAAACATAAAATTGTAAAATTTTGACAATAATGCGAATAACTTGGCTATTTTTGAAGGTATTGGGCTAAAACTTGCAAACGTAGTTTATCAGTGTATGTTCTATCACAAATATTCCGGTTTTTGCGAAAAGTCAAAAACAAAAAAAAATAAAAAATATATTTTTTGTAATTGTAAATACATATTTTTCAAAATTTTCAAAATATCGAAAATTCGAGATAGCAGTTTGATAGCTACGTGTATTTGTAGTCCACTCATGCAAAGAAAATGGATCTAGCTTTAAAACTGAGCTCTTGAGAGCGTTTGCCGTAATTCAGTATTTTGCATGAAAATCGGCCGACATGACGTCACTCTGACGTCATTTCCGGTCAAACTATGGTAGCTAGAATATTGAAATTTTAACACAAGGTGTCAAATTGATGACTTTGAAGGTACCGCAAGTTTCGTGTTGATCCGTCCAAAGGTTTAGAAGATATTGCTGAAAAACGGGAGGGGGCTCTGTAGAGCCCCCCCCCCCCCCCCAGTCATCTCGGCAATCTCCGAGCACTGCAGCCTCTTCAAGCTCCTCGAGGCTCGACCCGTAACAGAAGATTAATTCTCTGTAAATCCCTCCCTCTATAATTTTCCGGTATAGGTCAGCCACTGCCACTGGCAGCAGCCAGTGCTGAGCCATGGCAGCCCGATGGGTAGGGAGTGGTGGAACATCAATCTGCCCCCGAGTACCCTCAGATAGATGTGCCACCCCAAGGCCCAACGCCGGAACAGAAGTAGTGGGCCGGGTCCGCTTCTGGCGTCCCCTACCGTGTGTCGACCACCGCCCTCTGTCGGCTGGCCTGTCGAGTGAAATTACACCGTTTTCCAGTCCCCCACAGAACACGGTCTTCATTTTTCGGTACGGATCCGGGAAAGCGTTCGTGGACGCCGCGGGAGGGGGGGGGGGGGGTACACCTCCAAAAACAGTTTCTCCAATTTCCATGAAACTCCCCGGATTTCGTTTTCCTACGCACTGCTGAGCAGGTCACTGGCGGTCGCAGCCGCTAGCAAAAGGGGGGGGGGGGCCAAAGTCACACTCGCGGGACATAACATTTATCCGTCACCGGGAGGGGGTGGTGATCGGCTAATTTTTTACGTCCACGAGGCGCCGCACAGTTGGCATTACTTTGCTTCATCCATCTCATTCTTGCGTGAAATCTTTTAGCTCAATTTAAGGCAAAATCACCAGTTCCATTTACCGTCTCACGGTGTGCCCACCGGTCGGGCCGCTGCACCATGACGACGGATCGGTGGTAGCATAGGTATACTGGAAGGTCAGGCACGCGGATTCATGACCTTACCACTATAAAACAATTCGGAAAAGTACAGATACCTCTTGCTAAAAAGTACAGATACCTCTTGCTAAAAAGTACAGATACCTCTTGCTTTGAACAAGCATGTGAAACCCAGAGAGCATTTTTAGACTATGACATTTACCCATATAGGTACCTAGTTGTGTGGCGGCGGGAGAGAGTAGGTACACCGACCTCTGGAGACCCCCACAGGTTCCGAGCTTTCAGAATCGGCATCTGAGGGCCGCGCGCGACTCCTGCGGGGCTTCGCAACGGCTCTGTTGGGGCTCACTCAACCTGCCTAGTCCTACTGCTAAAAAGACTGGCCCTGAGCCCTAAGGACTTCATCAGTCTCTGCCAGCCCCAGGACCCACACCGGCTCATGGGGTCCCGACGTCGGAATATGAGGGAATCAGCGCGGGACCATCAGGACGTAAAGCAATCTCGATCAGGACCAACGTAAGGCTGTGCCGGAGACTGCGTGAGCCCTCTGATCTTCAGAAACCCACCCATGTATGTTTTCATGTAGAGGCCAGTTTAGGGCCCTCAGAGACCAGTACAGGGCCTGCAAACTACAAAGGCCAGTAGTTTGAGACCATCAGAGACCGAGTTGGGCTCTCAGAGGCTAATAAGGGTCCTTACGCATTACAGGCCAACATGGGCCCTCAGAGGTCAGCGTGGGGCCCTAAAAGACCGGCATGAGCCGTCGTTGGACCCCAGAGGCCAGCAGAGGGCCCTCAAAGGCCAAGATAGGCCCTCCTCAGAGGCCAATGCAGACCCTTAGAGGCCCGCATCGGGTCTTCAGCAGCCAGTGCGGGGCCCTTATTGGCACCTAAAGGTTCGTCTTGGGACACCAGAGACAGAAATAAGGCCACCAGAGACCGGTGTGAGACCCTCAGACGCCGGTTGGGACCCCTGAGGCCGGTTAGGGGCCCTCATAGGCCAGATGTGGGACCTCAGAGGTTGATGTAGGCTCTTAGCGGTCAACGTGGGCGCTTGACCGCCACTTAAGTTCCCTCAGAGGTCAGTGTAGGACGCTCAAAGACCGGTGTGGGAGCTATATTAATAGCTTGGCGTGTTTTTTTAGCCTCGTGACGATCGAATAATTGCCAGGGCCCCATACACCTATATGGGAGCCCATTGGTTGTTTGAGGGGGGGGGGGGTCAAATGATATGATGGCCCCCTTTATTGACCTTTGGGAGCATGGCCCTGATGCCCCCCCCCCGGCCCCCCGCGAGTCGCGACCGCCACTGTGTACACATTACACACATGCCTCTGAGATTACATACTAGCTCAGGCAAACTCTATGCAGGCCCGAAGGTCCCACGCTAATCCACCAAGCCGGCATACGGCATCACCACCGGGCTTCTGAGGTGCACAGCACCAACCCATGAGGTCTTACTTAAGTGTCTTGGAGCCAATCTCCTTTAGCAGGGCCCACCCGCCACTGCCGAAGAGGGTCTCATGCCAGCCATTGCTGAATGCTGGGCCTACGAGAGCCTTAAGTAAACCCACGCTGATATTCCATATAAGATCCGGCCATACTCGTGAACCGGTGCCAGCGGCGCTGACCGTCAAATTGACAGAATGCGAAACTGAGCCCACTCATGAGTGAAATTTACGTCCTTTGATGGCGCAAGAAAGAAAATGAAACATACGAAAAGCTTTTCTAGGACTTTTGTTCGATCTGAAAGGTGGGGCCAAAAGATAGTATGGCCCCACCTTTCAGCACCAAAGGGGGGCCATGGCCCCCGTGCCCCCCCCCCTTCGACCGCCAGTGGAGCAGGCTAAAACAAACTTTTCTTTGTGTTATTTTTATCCTCGAAAAACGAAACATTTTGTCCATTTTGGGCCAATATTATGCAGGCAATATAAGTGGTCGCATTCTTCATCATCCTAAATATCGACGCAACAGGCATTGATGTTTGTACTCCCGGCCGTTTATTGGATACCGTGGCTATCCTGCTGAGATCGACCCTGTCTCGATCCTGTCCGTCCGACCAGCGATCTCAGCGGTCAGCCGTCACCGACTGGCCGCTATTTCACTCAGTATACCCTGGGCCGCTTTATAGGGGAGACCGGAGCGGTGCAGGCCCGGGTATACGGTGCAGCCGCACTGCGGACGGCCGATCTGTACACGGACAGACGGCCAGTCAGCTGATCGCGGCTCGGTATTTCACTGCCGACCGGCCCGAAAAGGGACACGAGAACAAGGTCACCCCGGCGACTGGCTAACCGCATACAGTGCATGTGCCCGGTATTCGACCGTCACCGCGGACCTTGGTGCACAAGGCATGTGATACTATATTCTAGGGCTCTCTGGTTGAACTTTTTCACGGGCGTCGGGCTTAGGACGTACTATAGATGAACACCGTGTCAATAAAATAGGATGCAACAGTAACATATACGCTTACATAGACCCCACGGACCGTCTCCTACTGTACTGATTACACCGACAGTCGGTCCCATCGGCGACAGTCCCACCGACATGTTTTAACCCTATTAGTGGCAGGCTCCTGGCTACCCCCTATTAGTGGCAGGGGGGGGGCTGTTTACGACCCCCCCTTGATATCTCGAGATCTAACGGGCCGATTTTCAAAATTCAAACGGCATTCGATTTCGCTCAACGTGATCTACATTTCTAAAAAATAAAAATTAAAAAATGTCAATAGGGGGGGGTAGAGGGGGGGTAAAAACGGGCAAATTGCAGATACATTTTAGACTGTTTATCACGGCCAGGTTTCTGAACCGATCTTAACGCAACTTTTGCCGATCGATAGAGAATGAACCAGGAATTCACATGGATCCTAAAAATATGCATTTTCAAAAATCATAGGCGGATACAGATCATTGAGATTGGGGGTACACAAAAAGTATAGTAAATAAGGTTTTTGTTGGTACTGTTTCTAAAAAGGGTGGTAATGGTCTTGTTATGTTACAATTTTCTTATGAGAGAACGACTACAATTGTATTGGTCATGCATAGGCGGTGTCAGGGCACCTATGTTGGGAGGTAAAACATAACCCCCCTTTTTGGACGCCTGGATCCGCCTATTATAGCCAAAACGTGTCAAGAGGATGCACAATAACTGTATATGTTATCACATGATACCTTTCATTCACTGTTCGTAAAACTGGTGCAGAATCGTGGTCTTCGCCCAAATGACTCGCTTCACGAATAGGACCCCCCAATTCCCAGTGCTCTGGAGCCGCCCCTGGTAAAGTTATGAACTTGAAATTTTCAGGGAATGTGCCCAATTTAGTTTTAGGAAAAGTCAGAAAATTTCAGCATCGTAGCTTCAGCGGTTTCGGAGATATTCCCGAAAAACCTGAGGGGTGGATAAAAACAACCCCCCCCCCCCTGCCACTAATAGGGTTAACCCACCCCACCGACCGCTTCCCGACCGTCTCGGAGCCCAGGCCGACACTCACAGTCGTCTACTCGTACTCCAGTGACCTTCCCTACTGACCCCCTAACTGTATGACAATTATTTGTCTTCTCGCTATTAACTCCACCGCGGCTTCGTTTAAGTGGCCACACCAATCGTCACCCATTGACCCATGAGCCCAAATGTACCCGTAACGGAGTAACGCGGACATCCGCTCCACCTTTGCAAAGGCATGGATGAACAGGTTACCATTTTGATATACGGTACCCACTGTCCAGCTGGTGGGAGTGCAAACATTCCAGTCACAGACACGCAATTTATAAATTATCCAGCAATGCTCTTTTCATGAACTCGAGTTTTATAGCGCATTTATCTATACCTAAAATCGTAATCGTGAAGTGTGACATATGCCTACATGAGCCCAGGCCCCAAGGTAAGGGACGACGATGATGATGATGATCTGGGTCGTCACTCGCCAGATCTTTAGGGCAAGAACTTACAGCCCCTCCCATAGGCACACCGCGTCCCTGGCGACGCGGGCCAAGACCGAGACAGTGTCGACCTTGCCGGGACTGCCGACCCGGGATGGCCCAACTCGGCAGCCGGCGGCGTCGGTAAGGACACTGAGACGAGTGCACGCCGACCGAGCCACACCTATATAAAACGGCCCACGGGACAGGTGGGGGTACAGTCCACCGCCGACTACCACAAGAACAACAGACATGAAGCTGGTGAGTTTTACATGCTATCACACACAAGTTTTCCTTTTTAACCGTCAAGACACCACAACTTTAAAATTGGCCTACACAATGGCATGTGCGGCTATCTCGCATCCACTGACCATCCTTCTGTACCGTTTCAGCTCGTGTTCGCCGCCGTGCTGGCCGCCGTGGCCGCCGCCGCCCCGTCGGAGCTCCCCTACGAGAGGGACATTGTCGAGATCCTCCGACAGAACATCGACCACAACGACGACCAGTCCTACCAGCACTCGTGAGTACACCGGGCTGCTTAATCGACTGGAGAGAATGCCCACATGCGCATGATGTTTATACTGCAGCCGATAATAAAAAGCTCAAAAAGTCTAACCAGTATAGCGCAATGCAATGCAGCATGTGTTTATGCGCTACCTCGATAACCCACCGCTCGCCTCTGTCCGGCAGTTTCGAGAGCGAGAACGGTATCTCTGTGTCGGAGTCTGGCGAGCCGGAGGATGACGACAGCTACAGCGTGTCGGGCCAGTTCAGCTACACTGCCCCCGACGGCGTCACCTACACGGTGGTGTACTCGGCCGGCGAGCAGGGCTTCCAGGCGCAGGGCGACCACCTGCCCACACCGGTGCCCACCGAGTACCCCACCCCGGAGGTGTCTGAGGAAGAGGATGAGGAGGATGAGGAAGAGGAGGAGGAGGAGGAGGAGGTCCGTGGTGAGCCTCAGTACGAGCGTGTCATCGTCGGCTACCGGCCCCGCTACCAGTAGGTCACTGGACTGAGCAGGTGTGCCTGCCGAGTGACCGCCCGAGTTCATTTGTCCATTATCGCCTCCTTATTTATTCACTTTGTTTGTGTTATGTCCACTAAGTGTTGCATATTGCGGCAATATATGTTTTCAACGTCAATGTGAAAACTCGTGGAATTTGGTGGATGCAGCGGCGTATTTAGAAAATCGCGAAGGGGGGGGGGCCAAGGGTTTGGAGGGCGCCACCTCACCCAAGGAGGGCGCCATACGGTCGCGAGATAAAAAATCGCTCAGTGGGGGTTGGGGGGTTGGGAGGCGTTTTTTACCATGCCACCAGTTTTTTTTTTTGCGTAACCTCGTATAGGTCGTGCTGCATTGATTTTGCATCGTGTGTATTCTTTATACTCCAGGTCACAAAAGGTCAAGTGTTCTTGAAATGCTGCGCCGAAGGCGCGCGAAATTTTTAAAAACAACCTTTTCCTCCGCTTTTTAGGCACGCCTTTTATACGATCACTGTTCAAAGCTCCTCTCGCTCTTTTACCAAATTTGAAGGTGTAAAAAATACCTAAGGTTTGGTCGGGCCGCTGCCACACAAACTGTACAGAAAGCTTGGCTCATGGGTGTCGATGTATAAAAGTTTATTGGCGGTGGCATATCTACGCACCAGATCACCGTATCGGATTGATACCGGAGCGCGAGATGCGTAAACATCATCCAAATTACCTCAGACCAGCCTTCATAGCCTGCTCACAGATGCATAGTGTACCCACATAACCAGTTTCAATCACCGAAACTTCAGATGCCTGCTGTTGCGCCCGAACCTGTTGACAATACTTAATCGTAATCCATATAGATGCCATGATGCACGTAAAGTAGGATCAATCCGTTAAGACCAAAGACGTGTTTTATGCATCGTAGAGCGTAAATAGTTTTGGTAGGTATAGATACTTCATTCATTGTGCTGAATGCACGTTCATTTGTGGCAGTTTTCACAGGCAAGACATCAACTATGTGCAATAGAACGACTAAGTTGAAAAACATGCCAAAGGAGTAAATAAATGATAGGAGGGCAGCGATCAACGGATGTTGCCAATAGGTAGAAGGGCTGCGATCCACAGGAGGGCACTAATAGGTAGAAGAGCCCCGATCAACATCCCGAGTTTCGACAGTAGGGCACCGATAGGTAGGAAGTTGGCGAGCAGCAGGAGGGCGCCAATGGATAGAAGGGCAGCGATCAACAGGAGGGCACCAATAGGTAGGAGGGCGCCGATCAACAATCAACAGGAGGGCGCCACCAGGTAAGAGGGTGGCGAGGAACAGGAGAGCACCAATAGGAGGGTGGCGATCAACAAGAGGTCGCCAATAGGTGGGAGGGCGGTCATCAACTGGAAGTCGCCAATGAGCGGAAGGGTGACGATTAAAATGGGGGTGGCAATGTTGAGGAGGGCGCCTTTGCTCAAGAGGATGACACGAACAGGAGGGCGTCTGTGCGGAGGGCGCTGGTCAACAGGAAGGTGCCAGTGGATAGGAGGGCGGTGATCAACAGGAGGGTGCCAGTGGTTAGGAGGGCGGCGATCTACACGAGGGCGCCAATAGGAGAAGGGCCCCGATTAACATTCAACAGGAAGGACTAGGGAACCAATAGGTAGGAGGGCGGCACTGAACAAGAGGGTGCCAAAAGGGAGAAAGGCGGCCTTCAAAATTTCACATGAGGGCGCAATAGGTAGGAGAGCGCCAATAATTATGAGGACGCCGATCAGCAGAAGGGCGGCAATGTGTAGCAGGGTGGCGACCTACATACAGGAGGGCGCCTTCGGGTGAGAGGGCGCTTATTTACAGGACAGCGGCTTACATAGGCGACCACCGTTACGCTTAGAGAGCTACAGCCTACAAATGTGGTTGGAGGGCGCCCGAGGGAGCCCTCCAACCGTATTTGGAGGGCGTATTTGGAATGGGCGTCCTCCGAGGGCGCCCTCCATCCGTATTTTCCCTGTAAACACATTCGCGATTGGAGGGCGCCCTCCAGTCGCGATTGTTTTTCGATTCGATTATATCACAATTGCATTTGCGATTGGAGGGTGCCTTCGGCGCCCTCCAATCGCAAAGGGCGCCTTCGGCGCCCAAGGGGGGGGCCATGGCCCAGTGGCCCCCCCCCCTGCCTACGCCCCTGGGTGGATGGCTTTAGAATTAGAATAAGGTATGTACGTGTCCGTACCGTATCGCTCGCTTATAAGTTATAATGCCTGCTCAGTGGGATCCAAGAGACACAAAATGAAAGGAGCCGAGAGGGTACACCTAAAGAGTCAGTTTACAACTACCTGCAGCTTTTTATGGTAGTGTGGTTGCGCATGTGGCACCACTGAACAGGTCTCGTAACAGACAAGCGGCACGGGCAAGTCACCACACAACGGAACCGACTCGACCTCATGAAGTCACACAACTGACTCGCCGGGGCCACCAAAAAGGGACGGATACCGAGGCCGTACAAAACACAGCCAAACCGAAGCTTCACAAAACTCGGCCGACCTAGAGACTTTCCAGAGCTGGACAGACCCGAAACCATAGAAAGCTCGGCTCGAGAGAGCACCCACATCGACTCCTAGCGACGTGTCCGTTCAGACTTCAGAGGCACGTATCCTGACGGCTGAAAGAAACGCTGCGAAAGTAAACGGAAAGCTCCATTCCATACAGATTGGCATTCGACGGATGGCGCAACATTTCCTGACTTACAAGAATCGTTACCTATCAATTACCATCATTGCCGGTGTTTCTTTTTCTGCGGCGTACCAGGGGCGAGACATAATAATCCATAGGTGCCGTTTTACATGGGTCGTCATTCAATAATTTTGGCATTTTTACAATAGCATATGGTGCTGGAAATGGAACCGCTATTGGATAAATTGGAGGTTCCAGAAAGAAGAAATAGCTGGACGCTCTTGGGATATGGCGATTCAAGAAAGCAAGCATCGCTGCCCGCTTCGGGGCGTCGGGCAGTGGCGCAGCCAGGGGGGGTGAAAGGGGTGAGATCTCACCCCCGTCTCTTATCCTAGGGGCCCACTGTCGATTCTAACTGTAACGTTATGCAGCCTGACAATTTCTTTATCATAATGTCAAGGCCCGTCATAGGACTGAAAACAGTTTTCAGGCCTGATAGCCCCCCCCCCCCCCCCTTAGGATTTATAGTCATATTTTATGATTTAAGAGGGTACATCCAAGACCCGATTGAACTAATCCAAGGCCTAGGAGGGCCCGTTCCATGGCACGAGAGGGCCATTTCAGGCCTGAGAGGGCCCATTTCAGGCCTGTCAGGGCCCATTTCAGGCCTGAAGGGGCCCATTTGAAGCTTGAGAGGGCCCATTTCAGGCCCTAGAGGGCCTGTTTGAGGCCTGAGAGGGGCCCATTTCAGGCCTGAGAGGGCCCATTTGATGCCTGTGAGGGCCCATTTGAGGCCTGAAGGGGTCCATTTCAGACCCTAGACGGGCATGTTTGAGGCCTGAGGGCCCATTTCAGGCCTGAAAGGGGCCCATTTCAGGCTTGAAAGGGGCCCATTTAAGACCTGAGAGGGGCCTATTTCAGGCCTGAGGGGGCCATTTCAAGCATGAGAGGGGGCCCATTTCATGTCCTAGAGGGCCTGTTTGAGGCCAGAGAGGGCCCGTTTGAGGGCTGAGAGGGGCCCATTTCAGGCACCA
>NW_024883113.1:2500-135394 GCF_019059575.1 Amphibalanus amphitrite | reverse complement strand
ATTGGCGTTTCTTTCTTCAAGGCTCTTCGGAATCCAAAAATCAGTCCATCAAGAATGCAATCGGCGTCTCAGGTAGCATGACTTCGGAACAATGTATAAGACTGATGATGGCGGCGGCGGCGGCCGATGTCCGTTTACAATCGCTCCAGCGAATGGCGCGGCAGGCCGGCGCCGTCCGCTGGCGGACCACTAATCGCCTCCCGCCAGCGATGGCCACCGCCGGACGCCAGCGATGGCCGCCGCCGCCCGCCAGCCCGCCCGAAATCCGCCCGGTGCCCGCTCCGTCGCCGCCAGGACCAGGGCGGGACGGGACCGGCGGGTTCGGGTGACGTGATGACGCCAGATCACCGCCTGGCGCCTGTCCGCTCTAGAGGTGGTCTGAAAATGACATGCGCCGGCGTCTGAGACTAAAGGCCACCGCACACTAGCCATTCGGCCGGTTCATTCGGCCGTTACAGCAGCGATTTTGTTGCGCGAGTCTTTATATCGGCCGAAACAACGAACCAACGACGGTGCATTCGGCCCATATTATTCAGGCATTCGGCCCAAGCGATGTTCACGCGACGACCGAAAAAAAGTTCGACCGGTTGAACTTTTCTCGCCGAAGCAGTCATTTAGCGGCCGAAAATCAACAGCCGCCATATTGTTTTCATACAACCTTGACAAGTGTTGTCTACATTCCAATCATTTTCGATGTGAGGGAGGGGCTCGTGTGGTGTGGGGTTGTTTGTGATGGAAATGAAGTAAGTATTCGAATGAATATCTGTGTTGTGTATTTTGTCAATTGCATATGTGATTCAGATTGAAATGTTGTTTAAATATTGGTTTCAACCATCTCTGCTCCACTTTTCATTTCAATTTCAATTTCCATTTCCCCATTTTATCCATTTCAATTTGCCATGATTATACATAGTCAGTGGGCATAAATTGTCTACTACTAAATGCCACAGTAGGTATTCTTGGAAAATGGCCATTTATTATCCATATAAGCAAATATTTTCTGCTTTTGCCAGTTAACTTGAAATGCTGGACACAAGTTCTAAGTTTCAAGGAGCTATTCTTAAATTATTCCATCAAAATTCAAACCTTGCAAGTCAAAGTCATTGAAAGTACCTGTAATGTTCTCATATAATGTTCTTACCATGCAATCTGGGTTTTCATTTATCATTTCATTCACATTGCCTCCGACAGGCAGGCTACTGTCACACTAATGTGTCACATATTAGATATGTAGGTACTTCATTGCATGGTTGGTGAAAGTGTTGAGCACAACTCTTTCTTATGGTACAAGAAGTGCCATAATTCAAAATCTTGATCTGAGTTGTCAAAGTATAATAGAAATTCCATTTTTCAAAGTATTTTTTTCCTTTTCTGTGTTTCTGCCAGATCAAGATGTTGGTTGTGTCAAATGCAGGGCCATGAAAGAAAAGTCTGGAACATTGTTAAGGCTTTATGGGATGCACACAAACACTTGCATGCAATATTTGCATTGAAAGAGTTGTGAGATCAGCATGCTGAATGTGTTTTTTTTTTGTGTTTTTGTCTGCTCTACAGGAGCTCATTTTATGTTAAATAAAATGTAATGGCACTGAACAAATATAAAAATAGCCACCTGTCCTTTCTGTAGTAACTATTCACCATTCAATACTGTTTTGTGTATCATTTATTCCCCAGAGATCTTTCACAATAGTGATAGTTTTCTTCTCTGCCGGGTCAATGAACCAGGTACCTAGATGTGTCCACTCCAACCAGTGCAGATCCACCTTTGTGTACAGTTGTACACATTTCAGTGTGATGAGCGGACCTTTGATAGCTGTTCCACCAACCCGCCTTTAGATGGCGCGCGCGTCTCCCAGCAGGCAGCAGAGGCGACATCTACTGTCGGCTCAGCCGGTGTGGAGGGTGTACCGAGTGTCATTACCAATATACCTATAAACACGCCATTGCAGTGGCCTCACTCGAGGTGGGCTGGACCCAAGAGGATGGATGACTCGGGCTAAAACGATGACGCGGGTCGTGGGCCCAGCAGCACAACAGGTGGCGTTCAAAATTAACAAAGTCCCTATGTTTTCAGTTGGGTCGGAGAAGTGGATCTCATTCAAGCGGTACACAACAAACCAGTTTCATGAAACACGAGTCTTCCTGGACGATGAGGCACCAGCTGAACCGCAAACGGCCGGCGCACCAGCTCTGTCCCCGGGGCCGGCGCCCCGGCAAGCAGCACCAGCTCCAAGGCCGGCGCTCGGGCCAGCCCCGTCTCTGGAGCGGTCGGTGCCGGCATCACCAGTGTCCGCAAGGAGCAGCCGTGCCCAGTCGAAACGCTCGCAGCACTTCAAAGTGTACAACAGGTGGCTAAACCGTTGAATGATGCCGACCTGGCTTTCGGTCAGTGTGTAAAAGCGGTTCGAAAAAAGCCATCGCTCCCGGAACTTCCGCTCACTGGCGCGCGACGTCTTCTCCGTCGGCTCCGGCAGGTACACTGCACCGCGGACGTTCACGATCGCGCAACAGATGTACACCAACGCGCGCGTGGTCGATTCCGCGAGCCGGTAGCTCGGCGCCAGAGCGGAAAATTCAGCCCCCGACGCCAGATAGTGGAGTGTAATCGCCAGCCGCAGCGGTGCGCTCACCGGCTGGAGGAAGGTGGTGGTCGAGCGGGTGATCTGGCCCTCGATCTGTGCTAGTAGGAGGCTGAAGACTCTCCAGCTCAGTTGGAAATACTGAACCTGTGTCGCTGGGGGTCGTTGAGCCGAAGCTCCTGCTCTCGGTTGGCGTGCTCGCCCAGCTCGTCTCGGCGCTGTAGCGGAGAAGCGCTACACTAGCGCTGCACCCTTTGGAGTGCCAGCTTGAAGTAGGTACAGTATCGCGATGGCTAGTTGAAGTGTGTACGGGTTGTTTGGTGGCTCAGCATGCAGATAACTAAATCTTTTGGTACCAGAGCATCAATACAATGCACATTAATGTTGCTAAGTTTGGTTAATCGCTTGCGATATGCTCAGACCATTTAGACCTCAATAGTCGGTGTACTTTGCTCAATGTTTGTTTTTAACAGCCAATTTGTTTTCATTATCAAGCAAGCTACCTACTCAAACTGCAATTAACCGATAATTTTGTTTCTTTTTTGAACGATGCACTAAATATATGAAGCTGGATTATATTTGGTCTTTTCCAATATTCATTATAAAACATTCATTACTTGCGCTCTTGGAATTCGGTTACAACAGTTTAGGCGATATTTCACCGACGATATTTCTGCTCTAAGCGATTCGGCCATTCGGCCGATATAGACACTTGCGCGAGAAAATCGCCGCTGTAACGACCGAATGAACCGGCCGAATGGATAGTGTGCGGTGGCCTTAAGAGTAGGGGAATGAGAGTGGGATATTTACCATGTATTGACCATATTTGTAACAGCATCTGCCAAAATTAACCAATGTAGGCAATAAATAGCTAGTGCTTTACCTAGCAGACATACTTATTTGGCAACCGAATTTAGGCACGCATACGGGCCTCCGTTGATATTGCACGCACATTTTATGCAGTAGCGCAGGGTGCAGCAGACCTTCTGTTGCTGCAATGGTGCAGGCATGCGTTATAGGGTTCCCTGCAGTGGTTTAAAAACCGCGATAGACTTTGAAAATCGCTAACTTTGAAAATCGAACGTTGCTGTTAATTACGTGCTTCCGAAATGAATATGTCAGTCATTCTTTAAAGTTTCTTCTCGAAGTTCGATCATGTTCGTCGAATAACGTCGCGTATTTGAAGCTCATGGTAATCATAGGTAGCACTACAGGGAGAAAATGATCGAAAAATAAGTCGAAAAATAACAACAAATAAAATAAATAGTTAATGGGTAGAGTTGGATAGAATGGATGTCCAGATCTAACATCCTTTTTGTGGTTATAGCGGATAAAGTTCGACTTTTACAGAAAAATACAAATGCAGGTAGCAATGTAACATCGTTGCTACCTGCATGTGCCATCAACTAAAATGCGTGTAGAACCAAAAGCCTAGGCTCCACACCACTATAATTTCTCGCAGGGAAAGCAGAAGCGAGCGGGTCTTACGACCCAGGGATCCCGTGTCCCGTTACCCTCCCCCCCCACACCCAGCGGGGTAGCGGTCCCCGCGCCGGCCGGCCCACGCATATCCGACGCATAGCCGCGGGCAGGGCAGAGGGGACCGGGCCCGTCCCAGCTAATCCCATTGGCTGTCAAAGAGTCCCTGTGCCGGTCCTAGTGCGTCTGATTGGTAGGGGGACTGGTGTGACCCCTGGGGCACCATATCCGGTGTGAATCTATAAAAGGATGCGCTCCACACTTTAATCTCAGTCATCAGCTAGTCAAGTGCCGCGACGAAGATATGCCTCCGCCTCAGCTGAAGAGCCGCCTATCGAGAGACTGGAATGGGAAAGCTGCAGAACGCGGAGAAGCTAGTGAGAGTGGTGTTGTTACCGGTGCTGCTGAGCGTCCCGAGGCTGAGGAGCGCCTCGTGCAGCGGGCGGGTGCGGCAGGGAGCGCTGCACGTGCCGACGACTCGTCTGCAAATGATCAGGACGCCGACGTCCAGGAGCCGATGCAGGTGGACAATGTGGGCGACAAGCTAGTCAATTATCAAGCAGGACCATCAGCCCATGGGAACCAGTCCGAGCAGCGACAACAGCGGCAGCAGCAGCAGCGACGGCAGCGGCAGGAGCAGCAACGGCAGGCGGCGGCGGCGGAGGCGGCAGCGGCAGCGGAGGCGGCGGCGGAGGCCGCGGCGGTGGTAGTCGTGGTGGCTGAGCGCCGGGAAAACTCTTCACCACCAGAAGGTCGCTCTCCGACGGGGCAGCCGAACCAGCCGATACCCAGTGAGACAAACGGCGAGAGTGACGGCCGGTCCGAGACCGAGAGCGACGAGCCACAGCCGGGACCCAGCAGAGCAAACGGAAAAAAGGTAAGATCACGGCTATTCTGTAGGGTTTATTGGTAAAGTTTGAATGGTTTGAGACTTTTTTAGCATGATTATAATCATAACTGTAGAAAGAGTTAACCTTTTGCTCATGCCTAAAGTAAGCCAAAAACAAATCCAAAATATATTTTGGGTGCTGGAGCTTCTTCCACTGAAGAAGGTATAGCAACGAAAATATATTTTGGATTTGTTTTTAGCTTACTTTATCTTCTTCCACTGAAGAAGGTCCAGCACCGATAATGTATTTTTTTTTTTTTACTCACCTTTGTTATGAGCAAAAGGGTATTATTAATTCTTTCTACAATTATGGTTATTGCTAAATAAAAGAAATTTCTACTATACATATTGTACAATAACTGGGAAATTTTGGTACGTTCTAGCAGCTGTTTCTGGAGAAATGGAATCTCATTTATCGATATGTTTCCCGCAGAAGGAGGAAATCCCGTGCGCCGTATGTGAGTCACCAGCCGCCGGATTCCACTTCGGCGTCTTCACCTGTGAGGGCTGCAAGGTGAGAAGCAGTAAAGTGCTAGAATATAAAATGTCTGCGTCTTATAGGTTTCTGTTTGGGCTCCTATACTCGTTTTAGCTTTCTATCTTTATTTTTTTCAACTAAAAAGCAAATTGCACGTTATGTTTTCACGTTTAATTAACGATTGGATCAATTTACTCAGAATTAACGAATTAAAAAGTGAATGTAGTCAAAGCTACAGAATACCCATACACAATACACATTCTAGCATTGACGAACTAATTTTTACAAATGTGTTCAGAAAATGAAAGGTGCGAGCGTCAATCAATGTCTCACATACATACCTGTGTTTCCGCCTGTTGTGCTCCGTTTCCCCTGTCCCGGCGTGGTATGAGTACTCAGTAGGTAATTTGTGTTGTCCTTTTTCAGTCATTCTTTGGACGTTACGCCAATAAGGAGAAACCGGTGTGCACCAAAGGCGGCAACTGCAACATCCTGCTAGATAACCGGAAATTCTGCAAGGGATGTCGCTACGCCAAGTGCATCAAGGTGAGAATGAATTGTTTTTTTTTTAGTTTCTGAGCGAGTTTCTGGTTAGGTAATACAAAAATGGACAAAACAGTGAGTTCGTTTTTAGTTGTAGCCGCATTGTCTGACCGAGTTGATTCTTACCTCCACAGGTGGGTATGGACCGCGCAAACTCCCAGTTCGGTCGCCGTCCTGCCAGCTTCCGCTACACCCATCCAGGCAGCTCGACCACTTTTCCGAAGGAGACTTCCAGCGGCTTGGCTACGGCTGGGACGTCCACGCCAGAGGAACCTGTTAAGGAAGAGGAGAACCAGCCCGCTCAGCTGAGGATCTCCGACCAGCATGAGGAGGAGCAGCAGCGTCAAAGGCAACAGCAGGAGCAGCAGCGTCAAAGACAAGAACAGGAGCAGCAGCGGCAAAGGCAGCAACAGGAGCAGCAGCGTCAAAGACAACAGGAGCAGCAGCAGCAGCGTCTGCATCATCATCAGCAGCAGAGAGGACAGCTGGAGCAAGAGATGCTGAACCAGTGGCAGAGGCGCCAGGAAATCGACCAGGAAGTCAGTCATCTGGAGGCCGAGTCTGCGCTGCTCGAGAGGGAGTCCCGCCGTGTTCGGGAGAGGATCCAGCAGCTCACCGAGGAGCGTGATCACATCACGCGGCGTCTGAGCGGCGGAGCGGGCCCCTCTTCGGCCAGACAGGTGGATGTCCAGCCGTCACGAGTTCAGGTGAGAAACGTGTTCAGAATCAGGGGGCAGAATCTGATCGTAGTGCCTTCTGGCTCTCAGTGTGACTTGGTGACTGTTACATGAATATAGAAAACCAAAGTGTTGCGTTGCGTATAATAAACCAGATTAGCAAATGCGTCTTGTGGGTCTTGATGTGATGTTGATCTCATCTAGCGTTCAATGATGCTAGTGCAACGTGCCGGTCTCTTCTTACTAACGCGTTTTTCCTGTTGTGATTGGCAGGACCGTCCCAGCTCTGCCGGCCAGCGGCACCAGCCGTACCCTCAGCAGCGACCCGGCCCGGTGGCCAGCGCTGGCCATCCGTCGCTGGTTGCCCCGGCGGCGTTCAGACCGGTACCGAGCGGCCAGGCCAACCCCGCGCCGGCCGTCAGCGGCTCGGGCGCTGCTGCACGCGCGCTGAATGCCGAGATGATCAACTTGCTGCTGCAGCAGCACGAGATGCGCACCACCCTGCTGAGCCAGCGTTTGGGCATGCTGCCCTTCCCGTTGCCTCTGTCTCCGTCTCCGCCCATGGATGAGTTGGACCTCCGCGTGCCGCCGCCGGGCTCCCTTCACCCCTCTCTGCTGCAGGCGCACCGCAGGTCGGCTCCGCTGCCCGGCGAGCAGCCGCCCCGTGTCCCAGCTGTTCCGCCGCTGCATCAGGAGCTGCTGCGGGCTTCGGAGGCGCGGCTGCCGCAGCTCCAGATGCCCCGCCAGTCGCCCGTCCAGCGGCCCAGCAGTCACGGCGCTCCGCAGCAGCTCGACGCGAGTCTGGTGGAGAGCGAGCTGCTGCGCCGTCTGCGCCAGGTCTGCGGCGGCTGCGGCCGGGCGCCGACCGACTGTTATTGTGATAGCTCGCCCGTGGATCTGACCAGAGCACCTGTCAACAAACGTAGTCACTAATCTGGTGATAGGATACAAATGTCTTCAGGACACCACCGATAAGTAAGTTTATTTACATCGACAGCCAAGGGAAGAGACAACCTTGGTCAGGGAATCAAGTTGTCAACCTTTGCGCAAAAGGATACAAAGTGTCTAAAAGACACATCTGATAGGTCATTTACGTTCGACGACAAGGAGATTGAACATCATTTGTCAACTAAATGATTGACGCCATTTTCACCTTTCCATCGTACATGCATTGTCTTGCATTTGCTGTATTGTAATTATGTTTGTATGTGTTGTGTTTTGTTGTATGCATTTGTAGTGTAATTTATTGATTGTATTGCTATGCTGTGTTTTGTCAGATGCATTGCATCATGCATGCATTGTGTTGCACAATACAATACATTGTATTGTATTGTGTGATACAATGCACAAATATTGTATTGTAAATAGTATTGTATTGCATTGAACTCGGGTCGGCCAGACCATATAGTTGCTAATCGAGCAATAGAATAGCAATAATTCTGTGAGTAAGTTATGTAGTTTTGTCCAGACATTGATAGGGTGAGGGAAGGGGATTACTAGCCCTGGAGGCTAGAGTCACGTAGAGGCTGCTAGTGTAGTTTGTTGTTGTCATGCCACGTCATGCCACCTGTCATCCCGGCGGTGCGCTGCCGGGCTGAAAGGCGATTCCTTGTCGCTTTTCATGTTAGATTTAGTTGATAGATTTAGTTAACCATTTGCTTGTCATAACTGTTTTCGTGATATTTATTCACTTTCGATGATAACACAAAAGCAAATATTCTAAATAGCCATTATCATCGAAAGTGAATAAATATCACAATGTCTGACACGATACATAACTGTTTTTGTTTCGATCGTAGATGTTTGGTAGTGTTGTGTAGTGAAAGTGAGCTCAGGTGATGGCTTGTATATATATTGGACAGGAGTGTAGTAAAGAGCCAGTAGCCTACGAATATATTCAAGAAACACTTAGATTTATGTCTAATTGTTTCTTGAAAATATTCGTAGGCTACTGGCTCTTTACTACAGGTAATGGCTTATGTACATTGCACCTGACCGATGTTTAGCCATGACGAAGTGTTTGTATTGTACCCCGACGTCCCCCCGTCCAAAAAAAAAAAAAAAACTTTCAATAAACGCTCAGAAAATGACATTTCGGCTTTCGCCGATCAATAAAAACTACAAAATGTCTTTTGTATGTTTTATTTACTTACAAAGAGCAGCCATAAGGTTGAAACAGACTCTTTCCGCGGTTGGGAAATCGCATGTGAGAACCTATTCAAAACCATTGCCTATCATGCTTCCCGTATCAATCGGACGCACCTCCCGCATGCGATTGAAGCGGGAAGCATGATAATGTATTTGAATAGGCTCTCGCATGCGATTTCCAGACTGCGGAAATAATCTATTTCAGCCTATAGTGTGATAACTACCTCAACAATCGGCCGACCAGAGTTCCACTCAGGGCTGGTGACAGTACTTTCTGAACTTTCTGAAGCTGAGGCCAGTTTTACCAACAGAAAAATAGCCGCCTGTCGGAATTGTCTGCCTGAAGGCAGTTTCACATACGGTAAAGCCCTATCCGCTTACGTGCCCATCGCGTTTACTCCGTATTTAAAACGGCCTTTAGGCAAAACAAGCTGGCAGGCGGCTATTTTCCAGTTGGTAAAACTGGCCTCAGGTCTCCAGCACATATCGCAGGTATGTTATTAACCACCACCGTACAGCAGGCTATCCAGCCTGTCAGGTCAGCCGATTTAAGTGACAAGATTTGTAAACCAGGGCAGATGGCACTATTTCCGTTTTCTGGGTGCCCCGAATTTGTATGTTAGCCATATTCAGGATACGTTGAATTGAAAATAAATATACGGCTTTCCCTATGCTTACCGTTTCGTTTCTCTTTTGGTGAGATAACCTGTGTATTATGCGGTCTAGAAATGTATTACTAATTTTTAGCATCACACCGTCCTTGGAATATACTTTTTAATTGTCCGTACATAGATTCCAATGATTATTTGCGTAATAACTCGTGCAACATAATAATGATACAAAGAAAAGCAAACCTGTTCGTAGCGTAATACAACGCCCTGGATATTATGAATTCGTAGTTAAAAGAAAACATGGATTGATGTCCTGAATGAGGACTAAAATAGTACAAACGGGTTTCCCTTTGTTTTTCTTTTTCTTTTTACTTAAAGGCAACAGTGCTGATCTAGGGCGCGATGGAGGCTCTCACCCTCGGATTCTCACGACCCATATTTGAAGTTGTTACATCTTCCTAAACAAAAAGTGGTACGGGCATCACAGGGCCACTTGAAATCATATGAGTGAACTCCATTTAACTATCGTTTACTAAGGATGTAGGCTACTCGCTTAGTTATTCTATTTTCATATCTATTTTCAGTCTGTAAAGCATCTGGTTAGGTACCGAATGCGTAGCGTATCTTTACTTTTTCAGCTACCGAGTACGGATGGCCCGCTGAGCTATCAAGAGGGCCTTCTAATATATATCGTAGCGTCGCCTGAACTACTGAGACAATCTGAGCCTCTGAAGGACCTTTGGGCATGTGGCGGCTCCTAACCTACCGACTTTTAGCACCCAACAGCGGACCTTGAGTACGCGGCAAAGCCGTCTGAACAGTCGGTAGGTAATTAGATACCATCTGAGCTAATTAGGGGGTCCTTAGCTCATCACAATACTTCTGATTAGCCGAGGAGCCCACTCGCCCAATGAGCGCTTGACCTTTTGATTTCGCCTCTGAAGTCTGAATTCTTCGTGCCTCCTGTTCAGTACCAGAAGGGGCCGTTCCAAATATCCCACCTGATCGTAACATTTTCGTTGAGCCGCCACTGCTCTGGCGCCGTGCGCCGATGGTACGGTGACGGTAGCGCTGACGCCTTGTCCGGGAGGTATGTGCCTTTTCTGGCGTCTGGTGCTCCCCTCCCAACCCCCCATCGGCACCCATTATCCGTCCGCGGCGGCCGGACCCCCGCTGTGCGGGAGGGTTGTTTGCGCGACCATTCCCAGCCCGACTAACGGACCCTCCCCCTTCCCCCCAACCCGCTAATCGTCTGGGCGCCGGACAGGGCACAGGCGGGCAGACCCTCCATGGAAAGCCTTCCTTACCCGTCCGGAAGGGCGAAAACAGGTTCTGAGACCATTGAATTACGGTACTTATCAGACGCCCGTCACATTTGGCGCGGAGCGGCGGATGGGACCGCAGTGACATTTGACCGTGCCGTATGTAATCCAGGCGGGACCAGATGTGAGGATAAGCCGGGTCGATCCCCTGTCACGCAGTCATACCTAAATTTAACCTAAAAAATGTCGTCAAATTCGAATAGAGCGAAATGAAACAGTGCATTCCTCGAGATTCATCTAAGCCTATCGTGCACCACGGCATCAACGCCCCCCCCCCCTCCCTGTGCAGCGGCCCTGTCTCATCCTCAACGCTTCAGACGCCGCCAGATCGAGCAGCTTGAAACGCAACCCCTGTCTTATTAGGACATCGTCTGAGGTCGGCGTTGCAGGCTTGTGGGATGGGAACATCTCTTGACAGGTACTGTTTAATTGGTGCCTATAAGTGATATTTACTTTGTATCGCTTAATTAAATCGACACATTTTAAACGTTGATTTCGTTAGAAGTGATATAAGCGGTTACAACTGGCACGAATTACCAAAGCATATTACACCAGGGACTTAATTATATGATATTGCCTAATTAGTTGATATGAATAACTTTATCCAAGCAACCATAGGCGCGGGAGCCGGGGGGCAGTGGGGGCAGCTTGCCCCCCCCCCCAACTCTAGGGCCGTGGGGGCGGTGCCCCCACAACTTTGAGACGAAATACTGCACTTTTTTTGCAAATGTTTTTCTTTTTTGCTGAAAAAGCCAAGGGATGAAAAATAAGTGGCCTAAAACCGGTGAGAAAACTAGATTTGGGGGTACCCTAGGTTCATCTCCATTATGGTGTGCCCCCCAGTCTGAAAGTAGTTCCCGCGCCTATGCAAGCAACCAAGAGGTTGAGCGAGACAAATAACATGATGAGATGAGATAATCGCGTTTCTTATAGAAGCTGGTTGTTACTAAGGAACAAAACATCCGTAACTCAATAACAATGCTACAATGCTATTTACTATCCATCGCCCCTTCCGTTCAGATAAAAACCATACTGGCGCTCACGCGTCTCCACCCAGTCTGTGTCGATAAGGGCGGTTTTTGCGCCGATCAGCGTGGTGCGGTGGCCCGTATAACCAGCCAGCCGACTGGGCATGGCGTGGGCGCTGCCGTGAGAGGGAGGGAGGGAGACCTTGGCACGCGGGATTAGCCCGTGCACCGTGCACGGCGCTCCCAGTGCACGCCCGCCGCCGGTGCCGAGAGCAGCCCCACACACCTGCCGAGGGCCACAGAGGACAGCCTCGCCGACACAATGGGTAAGTGACCGATAGGGTTGGGAAACTGAGGGTCCGATCTATAAAGATAAGAAACATTTGGTTTGAAAGCTTACCATGGCGGAGTAATACATAATGATCGGGAAAGCTATTGGCTAGCAGGCTCGACAAAGCAAAGAGGAACTGCATTGACCTTGGCAGTCCTTTGTGCATCTATGAACAAAGTGTCTTGCTTCAACTTGGATAAATTTGCATGAAAATAGCAGAATGCCGTGCCGTTTTATTTCTGGTACACATCATGGCTACCTTGCGTCCATTGGCCCACGTCATACCGGTTCACGTGAAGCAGGTAAAACCGGTTGTTGGATGCTGCATCCTGGACAAAGATCGGGCGGCGGCCGAGACGAAACCGGCGGGCCACGGGGCGCGCTAAGAGGGGGTCGTACTGCACTTATGTGTTGCATGCAGTGCAGTGTGGAAAGTTATTATTGTCAAAAGGGCGATTGCTATATCAAATATTAGCTAGTGTTCAGAGAGGGCGAATGTTCTATGGAATAGTAGCCACTGCCAGTGTCCAGAGGGCGACTGGTCTGTGGAGTGGAAGGCAATGCCTGGAGAAGGAAGGTTACTCCTGCATGCGATATTTAATTAGGTATACCTCCTGATCACGCTGCGTTTTTAATTCTGACTTATTCAGTGGAGGAGAAATCGCGTGCCTGTGGTTGGGACTCTGCTAGTTATGAATGGTGTGTGAACTGTGAATAATTATGGAGATGAACGCTTCATGCCAGCGGTGCAATGTTTTGTTATCTACATACATTACCTATAGGTACACCTACTGTATAAGTAGCGGAAAGGTGCATGGTTCCTTAATCGTTTCAAAACTCGTGGCATGTTAGACCCTTACAACCATTGTCCTTTCACAGGGAACCTTGGATCCATCACATGCCTGTTTTTACTGGTGAGTAAAATTAAGGATGAGCATTGAGCATTGGATTCACGTTTTTTTTTTCTAACTTATTTCCGTGTTCATTCATATGCATTGTAATAATTGAAAACTTTGTTTTATTGTGTAAGTAGGTACATTGTCATTGTCATTGTCATTGTCATTTATTATAAGGCTTATCCACCATTCAGTGGCTATTACGGCCTAGTCAGTTACATTAATAAAGACAGCATACATTACACGACATAATGAAAAGTAAAGCTTACAAGTCAGTATAAAACCGCAGCGTCAGCCGGGACAAAAATGACGCTCCAGTGGCAGTTGGCACCCGGAACGCCGTGCTCGTCACTTCCCGCGGCAGCGCGTTCCATGACACAGCGGCTCTATGAGGGAAGAGCCGCCGTGTCACCACCATACGGAAACGAGGCGGCTGCAGCACAGCCGCTCCCGCGGCGGTGGCGCGCGTGACACGCTCGGAAACAGCGCTACGCTGGACAAACATTGTCCTCAGCGACTCTGGGGCAGACGGCACGTGTAGAGCCCGGTACGATCACCTATCCGTGCTTCTATCCTCAGGAAACTGAAATCCTTCTCCTCCACGCCACAACCCCCCTCCGGGCTGGACAGGCAACTTTATCTCATGCGGGCTGCTCTCTTGGAGCGGCACCGCTGCTCCCGAGGGAGCGCACCCCGTAGCCGGGTGCAGTGAGTGCCTTGGGGCTGGGTGGCCTGTCTTCGGACGGGCTCAGCCCCGGCGACTCACTAGGATGCCTGCCCAGACCAATGTCTCCCCCTAATTCCTATCATCCTTCCGGCTCTGCAATGGTCTTGTCGACCGAAAGGGCCTAACCCAACAAAACAAACAAAAACAAAAAAGAGCCCGGTACACATTTACCGCGTCGCGCCGCGCGACCACGCTCCTGATGGTGGGCCAACCGAGTGCGTGGAGGGTTGAGGTAATGTGGTCGTTCCGGCGAAGGCCAGATACGAGCCGAGCGGCAAAATGCAGGACTTTTTGGAGTCGGTCCAGGCTGTAGTTGTAGGCACCGCCCCAGACTGATGAGCAGTACCACAGGTGTGGGAAAACGTGAGCCTGCACAAGGATGTTTAGGATTTCAGGTGATAGGTGGTGACGGATTTTGTAGAGGGATATGAGGATTGCGTTGGTTCGCCGGACAATGGAGGATATGTGGGACTCCCAGCTCAGGGTTTGGTCGAGAACACCTAACATTTTAATTTCTCTCTGTGGTCGAATGCAAGTGTCACCGACTTCGAGTACAAACCCGGAAGTTTGGTCGATGGAATTTTGAGTGCCGAAAAGAATAAAGGAGGTTTTGTCAGAGTTCATTTTGAGACTGTTTGAGCCGAACCAGTATTTAAGATTTCTAATGTTTTCCTCGCCCCGAGACTTCAGCACTTGGAGATCATTGGGATTGGGAGGTGCTGAGTCAAGGATTTGGGTATCATCCGCGTAGGATAGGAGATGACCATGGGGTAGGAAACAGGATAGGTCATTGACAAAGATAAGGAAGAGGATTGGGCCGATAATGGAGCCCTGAGGGACTCCATGTGAGAGAGGAAGAGCCGCTGAGGAACCTCCGCGGACGAGTTGGGAGCGGCCGGAAAGGTAGCTGCTGATCCACCTTGGGGAGATGCCGTACCACCCAAGCTTTGTTAAAAGTATCGTGTGGTCGACGCTGTCAAAAGCCTTACTCAGATCTATCGACGTTAATGACGCAACATCACCAGCGTCTATTCTCCGGGCAGCAAAATTGACAGCGTCGAGGACGGCATCTTCAGTTGAGTGGGATGTACGGTAGGCGTACTGGGAAGGGGAAAGGATGTGATTTGTGATAAGATAGGAACTGAGCTGAGAGCATACTACTTTTTCAAGGATTTTGGATAGGACTGGAAGGATCGAGATCGGTCGAAAATTGCCAGGGATATGGGTGTCGCCAGACTTATGAATAGGTGAGACTATGGCAATTTTCCACGCGTCGGGGAAGGTGTGGGTGGAAATGGAAGCGTTTATTAGGTGATGGATGTGGGGGGCAATGGCAGGATAACATTTCCTGATGGCACTGATGGGCATGCCGTCGACCCCCATCGCCCCGGACGCACTCAGGCCCCGCAACGCGACGGACAACTCTGGCAGCGTGACACAGTGGGGCACAAATGCCGCTGCAGGCACCCTAACTACGGTCGCGGACCGGCACGCGGGACGCCGGACAGGCCGGTGGCCCGGGCGGCCTCGGCAGCAACTCGGGCACCGACACAGGCAAATTGCTCATTGAGCTGGTCGGCGCTCAAACAGGTCTCATCTGGGGGTGTTTACATTCCACTTGGGAGTTGAATACCTGCATGTATATTGTACATATATCTACCTGTAAGTGTAGGTATTTAACCCTCGCCCGCCCATGCCATTTTCCCATCCTAGAACGCACATGGGGGGGGGGGTGCCACCCCCGCGCCATTTCGTTGCTGTTGGAGATACATAGAGCTTCGCGGTAAAGACCAAAAATATTCTTTGGGAAGAGACAAATCCAATGGGCAATGATACCCAGTCTTACCTTCTCAAGTCAGGTCAAACTAAAAAATGTTGCTGTTTTGGGTCACCGTTGGATATCAAGTGCGCTGCTCATCATACACCGATGACGATGCCGAATCGTGGTGCCAAGCCAGCTAGAACCTCTTTGTCACACTATCCGACCAGGTTTTTGCTGCTGAGGTCATTTCAGGTCAACTTAGGCCAAGGTCAATGATATTTGTTTGTATGTCTGTGTGTGTCTGTGTGCATACTGATGTGTGCACCGATTGATTGTGTCCATATTACATGAGATCATGAAATGAGAAGCTTTTATCAGCAATACAGTCAAAGAAACTTCACGAAAAGTAAATTCAGCCCTAAAACGTAATGTTTTTAGATGACCCAGGTTGACCTTGATCCTGACCTTGACATCTGCACATCGTCGAACAACATGTTCCATGATGGTTGGGAGGTAAGACTGGCAAAAAGGCCGAAATCAAGGTGTCAAAAGCTCACAAAACCCATAGCCAACGCAAGATAGTGGATATTTGTCATTTGGGTCATGACATGACCTGAAGAACAAGGTCACATCTCCGAAAACAAACACCACAGAAACTTAAAATTTTAAGTGGACATCGAGAAAGGATAGAGGAGCAGCTATACGAAAAATCAGGCTTCTAGTTCTAAAAATGTTGAGTGCATAGCAGAAAAACTACCTGGGGGGGACCCCCATGTGCGGGCGAAGGTTAATGGGAACTGACATATCCAGCTGTGGTTTTTAGGAAACTCGCGGCCAAAGTTTCTGACCAAAACAAAATGTACCACCTGCATAAATCTAAATGCCCTCTCTTTGACCTGCGATCAACCGTGACTCCATATGACATGTCACCCCTCTGGGAACGTTCATACCTTGCTTGCCTTGTCCCTCAGGCGTTTTTTATGACCCGGGGCACCCATTTTGACTTCCGACCCCGTTCCCCCAGATCGGCTCTGCCCTGGGCGGTGACATGCTGCGGAAGTCGATCGTGTTCAACCCGCGGACGCCAGACGTCTTCTACTGTCCGGTGCACAAGCCTAAGTCCTTCGACGACATGCTGGTCAAGTCTCGGCCGCTGAGCAAGCTCTGCGAGTTCAAGGGCCGGCCTCTGCCGCCTGGCCACCAGTCGGATTGCTATGGAGACGTCGACGAGACAGAGTTCGCCTGCGCAGAAAAACACCGCATCCTGGTAAGATAGGGGCGAAGTGCGGTAACATATAACACTGAACGAGGTCGGTGTTAATACATATTCAAGATCGAGGTCCTTACTGGATTTTTGAAAGAGGTCTGAGATCGAGTTTAAAAAAATAGGAAGGAATGGGGTTTTAAAATTTTATCACCGGCCGAGTTTGGTATGTATTTTGTTTTATGTCAGTTATAAATTTATTTTCTAGAACTAAGCTTTTAGCCGACTTTTGAACGAGACCATCCGAAAATGTTGACTTCAATGCAAACTTTTTTACCGTGGTGTGGTCACCTTGCTTACTCCAGTTTACACTACAACTCCCCGGCTAATATATTTGAATTGGCCAGTTATACAGTAAACGAGCCGGTAGGCATGCGTCAGGGCTGTTGCGTTTCATGTTAGGGCTGTTTTAACCGTCACCTATCTACCCAGAGCTGCTCTGACGCACATGATTGATGTGTTGCAATTGAGGTGTCTGCGTCTCGCTTGAAGACTGTAACCGTTGCGTGACTAGCCCACTGACTGCTTTGTCACGTGGTTTACCACGCAGCTGCCTTAACTGCCGCATAACTCGGCTAAGAGCTGTGCTAACCGTCACGTGACTGGCGTTCCAGCCGCGGCTCCGGTCGGAGGAGGATCAGCTGAATGGCGTCTGGCACTGACCCGTTGACCCGTCTAACTGGTAACTAACACCGCCGGTCCAACTCGAGGTCGAACATCAGTGCTGGCAGCGTAACGTTACGGTGAATGTATAATCCTCAGCGTGATGCTTCTGAAACACTGAAGTTTTTTACAGCAATAACTTTATTTCATACCTTGGTAACTTCTCTTTTACCCGTACCCTCGTACGTAACTAGGCAACGACTGTTCGTGTTTGATATTTCTTCTGTACACTTTCTCTCAACAAAACAGGCACCTTCCTACCATTTATCGCTGTCATATCTCAACTCACGCTGTCATTGCCGTCTTGCCACACTCTTGCATGTGTGGCACATGAGTACCCTGAGCTACATGACCATTGACCATTAACCAGCCACGGTATGAGTGATTTCTAGTAAGTTAGGTAAATACTGGTCTGTGTTTTTTTTTTTTTAGATCTGGTCGGTGCCCTGGCTCCCCACACCTACATTATTCACCCCACCTCAGTCTAACACCGACATGCATTACACGGGTTCTCAGTTCTCTGCTGCGGGGTCCTCTGGCGCTATGCATGGCATAGAGTGTTCACTGTTCAGCCAGCAGAGTGCTGGGCCACAGTTTCCGTTCTGCATCCAGCTGATACCGGCGCTGATGTGTTCGCCAGGGCCGCCTCTCGCCACCGGGGCTGGAAAACTCGATCGACCTGGGGCCCCACCTGGCCAGAAGTCTGCACATGTGGCTCTAAGATTGCCGCAGTGACCGCGTGCTTTGATCGGAGCCGCACTAGATGAAGCCGCAAACAACTCCAACGGCTACTAGAGTGACATCTTCACAGCTTCGGCGGCTTCTGAAGCGACGTCTCACTGGTCGGACGGCTTTTGCAAATCACCACCGAAGTCAACGCGCCCTAAAGACCTAATAAACAATACTTTCTACAACGGCATCTATACAGGTCCGATGGCTACTAGAGCGACACCTATATAGGTCAGACGGCTCTTACAGCGACATCTATACGGTATACAGCTTCATAATGGCGCTCAATCTGGGCCTTGTTTCACAGCGCGCTACTAGCATTTTCGGTTTCTATAGATTGGAACCGTAAACAAACCAGGACAAGCACAATGAGAGTTTGTTGATGCTTCCATGAAAACCGAAAGCGCTAGTTGCTGCTGGCACCGGTATCACCAGGGTGTGTTACTGTTGCCTACCGCAAAACAGGGCTGTTCCTCCGTTTAACGCTCATCAACGTTCGGGTGCCCGATGAGTTTGTGTTTTCCGATGTCAAGCGTGCTGCGTGATTGATGGCGAGATTATATTTTTCATATTGAGTTTTTTACCATCAGCGCTATTAACTTATAATAATGTGAATATTGCATGTGCAATGAAGATGTTAGTTCTAAAGGCCATGGTGAATAGGATTCGCTTATAAACACTAATATTTGCCATTGTGCATGCCGCGAACAGTATGTACACTTACAGCTCGACAGGACTTAAAAATTGGCCAACAAATACAAAGCAAGTTTAAGGAACATCCTGTTATATGTATTATAACACGGTTTGATCGGTAACACTTTTCCAATTATGATCAGTAGTGTTGGAGCTGTTACTTGTTTAATGTGGTTATCCAGGCCAATAGTTTTTAATGAACTTGTGTATTTCGCAACAAAACACACTACAGGTGAATGGTATTATCTAAGACAATTTTTTACCAATACAAGTTATGAAGAGATCATAGGTATTAGGCATGCATCTTTCTTAATGATTTTACAAACTGTCTGCTTACCCAAATGTGGGTATTCTTGCTTTATAGTTTATAGTCATAGGATTCAGGCTGAACTTGTGAACTCAGTGAAGTCCTTGAATAATTGAAATTTAGTGGTCATGTGTTTGGGACCGTATTGATTTTTGTAAATACATAAAATATTTACATATAAACCGCAGTTTTAATGAAGCATTGGGCGAACAAACTTTACGGAAATTTCTAACTATCGTTGCCAACTTGCAATTAACAGCAGAATCGCACAAATCACCTTTAACCTTGAAGACTGAATTAAAATACTCCTGAATTAAATAGGTCATCAACACAGGAACTTTCTCTGACCTGCGTTAACCTCATGGGCCCGGGGGCGTTTTTCGCCCCCTGATATATATTTCCGATAGCTCTCGAATGTTTAAGGAAAGGAGCATGAAACTTTCACTATCTTTTCCCTATCAATTTGATGTCTCCTGGGCCAATCTAAAAAGGCGTGTTATTCTATTCACGACATTTGGTGGCATTTACTGTGATACCACTGCTTGCAAATGCTTATGCGTGTCAACGAATGATTCTTAGTCTGTCAGTTGGTGGAATATTTCGTAAACGCCCCCAGCCAATAACTCGAGAACCAATACGCGCAGCGCAACGCGTGATGCGGCAAAAGAAAGAAGGCGACGAGACGCTTAGAATGAGTATTTGAAAGTTGAATCTCAATCTTGATGTCAAAGGTCGGGTCAAGGTGAGGTCGAACACCTGACATTGGTCTTCAGTAGCATGGACTTTAAAATCTCGCACTGGCCGTCTCTCGTCATAAACTCTGTCATGATTGCGCAATACCCTTCATTTAAGTTCTAAACGAGTGTCAAATTCATGTAGGGGTCAGTCAAGCATAGGTCCGGGTCAAGGTCAGGTCAATCCGGTAAGAGCATATCCCCGAAAATCAAAATTGGCATTCGCAACATGCAACACATGTCTTATGGGTACCTTTGGGAGTAGAACAACACGATGGTGACATTCGATGTTATAGTTGATGTTGTTGAGCAGGGACAGTGGTATTGTTCTTGGTAAAGATTGTTCAGGACACCAGCTTTGTTTATTTTCATTGGTATAGCTTTCGGAAGACATCCGTCTTCCTTCATCAGCCTGTCTAAAGCACTAAAATTACCTATAAAAGACCAACACAGAAATCAAAATGTGTACTGTTAACCTAGAAACTTCAAAACATCATTCGTTGAATTTAAAGGGAGATTATGACCTTTTCCCACTTTATTGGAGTTGGGACCATTTTTTAGTAGAAAATGTATAAATATAACGTAAATTCATTGCATTTTGCCGAACTCACAAAATTACCATGTTTTTTTTTAAGTTGAAGTAGCTCAAACGCTCCGCGCTTGGTAGTGATGGGTGAGCAAGTACTTGCAGGTTTAAGTGAAATCGGTGAGTAAGAATTAAATAATATTTGAAAATTTTTATTTTAATTGATTGCTGCCTTTATGGTCGATTCGTGAATAAAAGGTTTTCTTATACATTTGTTTTTTCGACGTGTACGAATGCTTTTAATTATAAGGTACCGGACAATACATAATTTAGTTGCAGCATATCTCATTTTAAATAAGGAACGAATGAGAGCACAGTCTTGCTCTTTATTTTTGGAAGAATTTGGTATAAGTTATTTCATTAGTCAGTATGTCAAAAGATTCTTTTCATATATTGATACAAATACATTACCTTTCTTAGAATACCAGTGCGTCGAAATACATGTGTACCGGATGCCATAAATTTCGTAGCTGCGTTCCATCTGATTTGAATGGCCCCAGTACCTAGACCCAGAGGCGGATCCAGCTCAGAGGTTTGGGGGGGGACCAAAACAATTTATCGATTCTTTCCATGCATCGTCCATAGGCGTAATGTTAAAATTATGCCGTTTGGGGGGGGGGGCAAATGCCCATTTTGCCCCCCTGGATCCGCCACTGCCTAGACCCAAGGCCATCTATAGAAGGTACAGTCACTCCCCCGCCGACCAATCAGAGACAGATCCTGAGTGACGTCACCCCTGATGCTCGCAAGGGGTGCTCCATTCCTTTACAACGTAAAAATGGCTAATTTCATTTGAAGATTGTTGGTGACACTCTACACATATCGCTCAACCGTTGATGTCATTGGAAAGTCCAACTAATTTTCTAGCGATAAAAAAGAGCAGCAATATGCTAAGAAATGGCCGGTTTTGAAGATATAGACGATTTAAAAGTCCTCTGCAGTTGCAGGAAAGCAACGTAAAAACGCATCGAGCTTATATTTTTACTATGAATAAATCATTTTTCAGTAAGTTTTTAGATTAGGTATCGATTTAATCAACAACTTAATTACAATATTTTTATTACTTGTAACTTTATTTCAAAATAATATTTTCAAATATGGCAACTGTTGGCAAGTAGCTTTGAAGCGATTGTGGCGCACCACGCCATTATTGTCCTGAGGCCCCCTTATGATGTCATCAAAAGTGGAGTGCCATGGGCCTGCCTAGACCTACACACGTTGGTTGTAGGGTACTATGCACCTACAACCAACGCCCTACACACGACACTGACAACCAAGCCATGACCAAGCTAACAACAAACAGTAACATAAACGAAAACCCAAGCGTCGCTGTTTGAAACAAAAACGCCATACACTGCGATTTTTTTTATCGAGAAGGGCAACGCATTTCGGTGGGTGTTGCAAGTACTGCAAGTACTGCTTCTTTTTTGCAAAAATAAAAATCATTTTTGACATACGAAAATGTGCTAGGAAATTTTCATATTTTATAGAAACCACAGTAAAATAGCATAGATGTCGAATAAATTTTATTTAAGAAAAAAAGAAGCTAATTATCTCCCTTGGCTTTAACACAATAAAACACGCGATTAACCCTCGCCCGCACAAGCACATGCCATTTTCCCATCCTAGAACGCACATGGGGGTGGGTGGTTGCCACCCCCCGCGCCATTTCGTTCCTGTTGGAGATAGAGCTTAGCGGTAAGACCAAAAAGATTATTTGGGAAGAGACGAATCCAATGATACCCAGTTTTACCTTCTCAGGTCATTCATTGACCTTCCAGGTCAGGTCAAACTAAAAAATGTTGCTGTTTTGGGTCACCGTTTGATATCAAGTGCGCTGCTTATCATATACCGATGACGATGCCGTTTTCTGGTGCCAAGCCAGCTAGAACCTCTTTCTCACACTACCCGACCAGGTTTTTGCTGCTGAGGTCATTTCAGGTCAAGTTAGGTCAAGGTCAATTATAGGTGTTTGTATGTCTGTGTGTGTCTGTGTGTATACTGATGTGTGCACCGATTGTTTATGTGTCCATATTACATGAAATCATGATCTGAGAAGCTTTTACCAAAAATGCAGTCAAAAAACTTCACAAAAAGTAAATTCCGCTTGCCTAAAACGTAATTATCTTAGATGACCTAGGTTGACCTTGACCTTGACCTTGACATCTGTACATCGTCGAACAACATGTTCCATGGTAGGTGGGAGGTAAGACTGGTAAAAAAGGCCGAAATCAAGGTGTCAAAAGCTCACAAGGCCCATAGCCAACGCAAGATGTCGAGAATTGGCCATTTGGGTCATGACATGACCTGAAAAACAAGGTCATATCTCCGAAACCAAAAGTCACAGAAACCTGAAATTTTCAGTGGACATCAAGAAAGGATAGAGGAGCAGTTATACGAAAAATCAGCCTTCTAGCTCTAAAAATGTTGAGTGCAGAGCAGAAAGACTACCTGGGGGGGGGGGGGGTGGCAACCACCCAACCCCCCATGTGCGGGCGAGGGTTAAAATGCGCAGACACTTCATTCGTTAACAGACACTTTTTTGCAAAGTGTCTGTAATTTAACCATGTTTGAAGTGTACGATGAATATATGTTGTGATTCCTTCATTCGTTAAGACGTCAGCGATTCGTCTTCGGGTTCTTGGTTCGTTTCGGCTGTTTCGATGAATAAATCGTAGGTCGTAGGTTGGACGTTCAGCTTGATTCGTTAACATTTTCTTGTTTTTATTATATATTATTATAAAATAATAATCTTCTTTTTTCCATATTTGCCAAAAATTGATCTTGAATGACTACTTTAGTGAATATTTATACCTATATAATCATGTATTCTTCTGAGTAATTTAGTGCTTCATGACCATTCATTGCTCGATGATGATGTTACCTATCCTTGAAATGCTTGAATGGTAGTAGACCAAGGTTAATGTCCATCACGGTCAAAGATAAAGAATAATTTAACATGCTTATCATACAAAGAACGACGCGAAAGAATGAGAATTCCCCAACGTCCATGGGCGTCGCCACCGGGGGCCGGCCAACCCCACTTTGCTTGAGTGTGTGTGGAGGGGGGGGGGGCTGGCCCTCCCAACTTTTCGGGTTCTGATTATCAATTTAATCGTATTTTATAAGACTGAACGTCACCTTATGTGGAAGTATGTCTGTCAAACAAAGTGAGAAGCGATGATAGACTCAGCATGATCAACAGTGAGCAACACTAGTCAGCATGGCAGGTCCCGAACTCCCGACCTTTCAACGCGACGATTACGACGTCGACGCAGAGCTTAATTGTTAAATCAGAGGGGAGCTGGAGGCGTGAAGAACATGGAATGCATGGAAACATATTGGTTTGTAATCCATGTGATAGGTATGGAATACGTGGACTAACTCAGTCTTTTTTTTAGCAACAGCTCTTAGCGTGCTTCGGTGAAGACTGGGTACACATGTGATTGAGTGCGGATGACGTGTTGAGTTGGCATGCCGTTCACTCAGTGACAAAGTTTATTATACTCAGTTTGGTCGAGTGCAAGAAAAGATGACATAGCAAAAATTACCCGTTTTATCATCACTCGTTTCTCGCTCCTGAACCATGAATGACTTCATGTACGATCAACCTTGACTACCTTGGGGCCTTTTATTGCTCTTGGGCAGCTACAAGGTCATGTGACGTCATCAAGGGTCACCAAAGTTTTTTGCTAATAACTCCTTACAGGAGCGAGGTAAAGCCGCGCGGATGGTTTCATTGTGTTAAGCTCGTCAAGACGCATCGAATGATATACATGACCACCTTGAGGTCACGTGACCTGAGGTCAACCTTTGACCTTGACGTTTCGAGGTCAACACATAGGTTTCGATGCGGATTGACGAGAGGAACACGATGGTGTCATTGGTTTGTTCCTAGCTTTGCTACTTTAAAATTTATTCGAGAAAAAATCTTTCCTCATATCTAGCGCCCCCATTTTAACCTTTTTGACCCCTGTGACGCCATCTTTGACCTGACTTGAAAATGATCTCAGTAAAAATTGTAGACCTTGTCCGTGCATCCTGCTTACCGCTTGTCGCTATCTTGCTTCGTTCTCGAGATCTCAAGGGGGGGGGGGCGGGGGGCGGTCAACCGCCCCTATCCGTCGCGTCGGTTCTAAGTTGGCGCGGACCCCCGTCGGTGCGCGGGTTAAAGAAACGCATGGGGAAGAGAAACACTCGCTTATCAGTCAGCTAATGTTGCTTTGCCCCCCTCTCCCCACTCGAAAATCGGTGCCTAGCCAATGTCCTCTTGACTTTAGACTTGACAACGGTCAAACCAGGCCAGTAGCCTATACCATGAAGTTTAAAATAAGGGCAAGCTTAAATGCTGGTATACGAATGCCAATATTCTGAGCAACATGATAAAGGAGTTTCGGTCATGTATCGACAAGGATATGCCAGATGTTATTGGTGTTTCGAGTCTTCCGACACTGGGGCGGAAGCGCCTGCCGGTTCTGACGGTATAGAACATTTTATTTAACCTTTCCCTTTTTCTTTCTTCCTGCCTGTCTCCTGACATTGTACGGGTTTTGGTGACCTGACCTGAAATGTCAGACCTAAAATCAGGGAAGGTGCCAAAAGGTTGCCCCAGAGGGCATGCTAAATTCCACCGTTTTTACGTTATTCGCGAAAAGCCTTAAGGGGTTGCATCAACCCTCCCCCTGGCCCGGCAAGGGTTAACATGGATATAATTGCTTGACAGAAACGCGTGCGGTGCCAGCACAACGGCCGCACCAAGGAGGGCGCAAGAGGGAGGTCTCCACGAGACACCGGGTGTTCCGTCATTCTGAGACTCAAAAAGTCCGGAGAGTGGTTCCGGCAGAGAACTGACAGCAGGTTTGTGCATCGTAGGTGGGTTTTGTGCAATGTTACTGGTTAGTGGGCTCTGCATGCTACAGTGGCCTCGTAACCTTTAAGTGTACCTTTTAGACTTGTTTTGCATACTTGCGAGTCGCGGGGAATCGTGTGTCTTGCAACAGTGAATTGGTAGGATGTGGAAGGTAGTCATGATTATGATGACGTATTTTCCAGTTATTGGTAGCATGTTTTTCTCAGACAATCATTGTCTGTGGGAAAACAAAATGTCTGACTCTTCTTTGTAGCATCATTTCGATTATTCAAGAATCAGACACATTGACCCTAAAGGTAAGCTTGAAAATATCAGGTCAATCTGCATTTTCGCCGAAGTCATGATGCACATCGCGTGTCGATTTGTATCGTTGAGCTGAGCCATAGACTACTACATATCTGGACTGGACACGAAATTTCGCCGATTACCATAAGGGTACCAATGGAGTTTTATGTGTTAAATTTGATTGCCTTTCATAATGGATATATTATAATGAACAGGTCGCATATTTGATCCCATCCCATGGTTATAACCGCGTCATCATTTTGTCGCTTCTGCCATCTTCGTTGACAAGGAAACTCGCAGATAGTGGTTGCTTGTTTATGATAATTCGCACATCACAATGAATCGTAATACAATGAATGCAAGCCACAATTATCACAGAAATTGATCACAATGATACACTATTGGAACTGTGACGCTCCTGCGATGTCACTCTTCCAGCTCCAGAAACTAACAGGACAAAACACGGAGAACTTGCGGCGGGCGTATATACGTTTGACCCGGGTCGCGCTGAGCCATACTGTGCCGGCGCACAAATGTAACGTACATACTGGCCACTAGATGGCACTGTGAGTCAGCGCCTGAAGGCATACTGTGCCGGTGCACAAAGATAACTTAACCCTAGAACGCCTAGGGGGGGGGGGGTTGTATCAACCCCCCCCCTGAGGTTTTTTCGAAGTGCACGCTAAACGGCTTGTCGTAGCGGGCTGAAATTTTCAATGCCCTCTGGGGCAACCTTTGCGCATCTTTTGCCGAAAAAAAAATTGATTGGGTCATGTCAGGTCACGGAGTTATGACGTCATAAGAGGTACAGCCTCCGGCCGGATTTTCACAAACTGAGTGCCAACGCCCGAGGTTTCCTGCCGGTGGTACGGACATCGGTTGATGGATCGTGATGAAACTTCCCATGCATGTTGGGGCAAGTATTGGCTATTATATGGTATAAGAAATTTGACCGGGTCAGGTCAGGTCACGGAGCTATGACGTCACAAGAGGAACAGCGTCCGGTACTATTTTTGAAAAGCGCCCGAACCACTATTTTGCTAATTCTTGTCACCTCAATGGGAATATGCAGCAATATTAGCTTCTATAGGGAGCAAATGGACCTCCCAAATCCAAAAATACAATCAGATTTCAAAAATTTAAATTTTGATTTTTCGAATTTCTGCCGCCGACTGTGACCTTGCCGACTTCCGGCGCTCCCAACGCGCCATTTTTAGAGCTAGGGAAACGAAATACATACCAAACGATAGAGAATTGATCAAGGAACACGATAGTGAAGGTTTCAAGTCGATATCTCCCACCGTTTTGCCGCAATCGCCGCCGAAAGTTGAAAAAAAGTCTATTTTTCCGAAAATTTGACCTTTGACCGGTCAAAAGTAGGTCAAATGTTGACCTAGGACCAAAAAATATACCACCAATCGCGAGATCTCGTTGAGAGCAATCCGTTGGTTTTTTCCGCTAAGCTCTACGACCTTCCGTTTCGAAACGCCAGGGGGGGGGGGGTCGTAACAACCCCCCCCCCCCCCTGGTCGTTCGTGTTATGAGAAATGGCCTGGTCGTGCGAGGGTTAAATATCGGCCACTAGATAACGCTGTCAGTCAGCGCCTGCAGATGCAGTGGAGCCGAGCTGGTCCTAAGTCTTCTTACTCCCACTTAACTTGCGGCGCTTCTGGTCTTCCCTAGAGCATCTCTCCTTACTGGTACTGGCGCCGGGGTCTGTGGAACGCTTCCATTTTCCGTGTAGACGGCTGTTGGCGTCCCTGACCATGTTGCTGGCAAACAAATTGAATAGGGAGCCTGCCATACGCGATACTACAGTTGCAAGACAGTGGCCTCCTTCACAGCTGATGTCTGAGACAGTCACGTTCTCGGCCGATGTGATGACTTCACTCACCACATTCACGAAGACTGCTCGCGGCAGGTTGCTGCCGAACAGACGCTGCCTGCTGCTCTGCTCTTTGACGAGAGTCCTCCAAACTACTGGGCAGACATCGCCATCGCTGGACTCGGCGATTGTGTCGAGGAGCGTCGCGGCTGCCGACAGACGAGCAGCAACTGTCACAGTGACACTCTTCAGACGTGCAATCACGGTCAGCACTTCTGACACTGATGAAAACGCTCCAGGCACGCAGCAGATATCAGAGACTGTCTTGACCGAAACATCAGTTCCTTGGCAGTGCAGCTTGAAGCGAAGGTCGTCGTATATGGTGATGTTGTGGGTTATAACGGGCATGCCAGCCGGTTCTCTAACTTCCTCCTTTCTTATGCTGATCACTGTCACGTTTTCAACGTTGACTTCGGCCACCCTGAAATAAGAAAATTCATTAGACGATATTCAAGCATCTATTTGCCGACACTGCAACCGCCCACCACAATATGTTGTATCTTTTGCGCACTTAGCAAATCATATTTCTTTTGTTTTACGTATTCGATTGTATTTCAACATATTTGTTTTTATATAATTAATTATTTTAGAATGGTAATTACTATTTTTGAATATTTCAGTAAGGTAGGTACCTATTATGTTGTATGATCAGAAGACTTATTCCGCATATGAAGGTACTTATTTTTTTCAGTAGTATCATTTTTTTCAAGACGTTGCAACGAAACAGTTACCTACATCAAATATGTAATTGGTGGGTTAAATCGTATTAATTTATCCATCACTCCCGTTAAGTACCTATTCAACATAGTTGGGCATAATATCATTATCATTTATCATACCTAAAAAATTAAATACATATTACAAAACACTATAGGCGTAGGAACAGGGGGGCCAGGGCCCAGGGGGCCATGCCCCCCACTTTGCGGCCAAGTTTTCATGCTACATTATTTAATGTTGCTCAAAATGCAAAAATAAAGGCAGCAAACGATTCAGCAAGACGAGAGGAGTTCAAAACTGCCCTCAAATTTTTCTTAGGGGGGTTGGGGTTCTCACAAACTGAGATCGAAGTGTCCCTGACCGGGGTCTGCCCCCCCCCCCCCACTTTTTGTGACGTTCCTACGCCTATGCAAAACATCAATTCCGCTGATAAACATACCTGAAGCCCACGGGCAGGTGCTCCTTTTTTAGTTTCTGACAGCAAGAGATCAGCAAGGTTCTGTATCTGGTCGTCAGCGAAGAATGCCTGTGTCCGGTTTTCGGCCTCTTGTTCCTGTCGGAGTCGTCGTGCCGATGGGTCCGCAAATTTCGTCGGACGAGGTGTTGAGTGGCCTGTTACGAGTTCCACAAACGGCACAGCATCTTTCTTCAGAAGTCGCCGTTTCCGATCCTTGCCGCGTCTGTTAGCACCCACACGAAAATCATGAGGATGGAAATGCTTTTTCGCATATGCCACAGTTGACCCCGTTCAGGTTTTCCACGTTCCGTCCAATGGCTTCAGCCCATTTTCTCTTGCTTGCTTTATTTCCGGGGAATCGAAAAACGCTAAATCGTGGGGTAAGCTTATTGTTTTCCCTGTCCCATATCGTCGGCTTGTGTCCTGAACGACAGTTAGCAACTGCACAATATCTTGGCATTGTTAAACAGCTTCCATACTGTATACAACCAGAAGTTATGAATTCATTGTGTTGTGGAACGATTGTACAGAAAGGGGAAATCACAAAAAAAAAATAATATTACAAAGATCCACATTAAACCAACTTGGTATTAAGATGCATAAACTACAATTTCGACAAAGCTCAACGAACGAAAACAATACGTTGAAATTTGGAATGTTTGAGATTCTATAAGTAAAGTAAAATACTCATTATTGCAGCACGTGATAAATGCAATTAACATCCGCCATCCACCGCCTGCAGTACCCTTATGGTAGTCGGCCGAAATTCGTGTCCAGTCCAGATATTTATTTATTTATTTTATTTATACATACAACAACATCCACAAGCATCGTGGCTTTTCAGTTGAGGTGATTATGAGGTGATGCGTTAAATACTATGGCAAGGATACGGATAGGATACGGGACGTTGTGATAGGATTGTGCAGGACTGCGAGTGCAGCTGCTGCCCAGCTGGCGCTGCGCACATCTGCAGCCTGGCAAGAAGGATAAGTATGAGGATATTACCGGGGCCCTAAGAAATGAAAACTTGACAAAAGAAAAGCTGATGAGTGCATGACTTCATGGATCGTGGTCGTAGTCGAGTTTCATAGAAGTTCACCGATTTGTAAATCTTGCTTCCGTTCCCAATGTTCTCCCATTTCTCGATAGCGTCCTGGACACTGGTCTTGATCACATGTCGCTATCTATTTATCATAGCAGGATAAATCACCAAACGTGTCTTGATACTGCATTATGCATCATCATATCTGTTGGCACACCACATACGCTTTTTGCCCGTTAAAATGCACTTTCTAAACTGGTTCGGTTCATTCATTTTCCAGAAGTGTCAAAAACAATCACGCGACTTGGAGGCTCGAGACTTGAAAAATCGAACAATAAATTGTGATGTTCTTGCCGGGCCAAATTGAAATTGTTCCATCTGAATGCCAATAAAATGCAAAATAAAATGCAAGATATCATCAAATTTGAAATATATCACTGGAAGATATGAGGTGCATCAGAAGCACCATTTTCTTCTCAGTCTTGTAATATATAATAGATCCATCAAAAAGCTTACAATGCGCCTTAATTTTGCAATGATTCAGAGCAACGTAAAACACGTCTGCCTTGTTCAGCTGCTACTGCTTTTTGTAGTAGTCTATGGCTGAGCATATTAAGGACGACTTATACGGCTACCGCTGACCTCATTTCTGACTTCACGGCTACAAAGAGGGGTCACGTGTGCAATTTGAAGACATGTATATCTATGCCGAGAAGCTTGAATGAAATTAGTATATTGTCTCCTACTGACTTAAGACGGAGAAATTGCAAAATTTACCTCGATGGCAAATTTCCGGAGGTAGGTACATTTCATACACACTATTGCGCTTCCCAATCGCTGGAAGTTTGAAAATCATCAGTCGGTCGATCTATCTATGGTTTAATTGGAAATTTTCCCGACGTAGGTCGTTTAATTTAACGTGATCTAAAATTGTGACATGTGCAGAGAAGATAAATGACGAGGAGTGGCAAAAAAAAAAACAAAAAAACAGCAGTACTGTAACTCGCTGCTGTTTTTCAGATATTCGTGAAAAACCTTAAGCGGGTGTATTCAAGCACCGCTTCCGGGGCACGAGTAGAAATGCGAAAAATTAAAGCATTAGCGATGTGTGGTGGTGTTTTGTACGAGCCCAGTACGAGCCATCCTTCAGCCATTCCTAATCCTGTTCGTCAATGAGCCCATCTGTAACTTATTTCACAGATATCCGATGACATCTACGACGGGGCCCGCCTCCACGCGGCACGCACTGGGCAACATATACGGACGACCTACCGATTGCTACCGAGTACCGACCTACGACAGGACGACGTGGTGGCGGCCTTGGCCGCTTGCAGTTCCGCTCGTACCAAATCTGACGACTACGCCCCGGTGACGGGGCTGAGGGGAGAACAGGTGTGGTTGCCCCAGCAGGCCCACGAGACGCCGTACGTGGTCGACGCCGTCATCGCCTCCTGCTCCTGCGCCAGCAGCCGGTGGAAGAGTGTTGTGCAAGCATCTCTGACGGTGCTGGAGCAGGGGGGCGATGAGATGCCCGATGCTCATCTGACAGAGTCGGGCCTGGCCCGCAGGGTGGTTTGCGCCTCTTGCGGAAAAGCCTGGGACTAGCGCAGCCCTGCCCGCCGGCCCATCTGCTGCGCCCAGCGGGTGCGAGGCTGCGAGGCCGTCAACGATGATGCTGCGCCTCAGTCCCCCCATGGCGCAGGATCCACTTCGCCCTTCGCAGGCCAGGCGCATGCGGCTATGGATGAGCAGCAGCTGGTGGCCTTCAAGGATGAGGTGCTCCACCAATTCCGCGACGGTCCCGACCGGAATGCCTGGGCTAGCGGTCTCAGAATGTTAATGCGCCGCTGGCATGACCACCATCGCCGGCGAGCTCTCCGTGCTCCACGGTGCCGCCCGCGCCGGTCCGGGGTCGGTACGGGACCCGCACTGGCGTCCAGCCCTCTGCGACGCTCCAGACGTGCAGCGGGGAAATGGTGGCGTCCCCTCCGGTCGGCCCACAAGGGCGTCACGGACGGCCGAGCACGGAAACAGTGCCTCTGAGCAGGGCTGCGGAGTCGATGGATTTTCGGCGACTCCGACTCCGGCTTTCAAAAACCAGCTCCGACTCCGACTCCGGGCAGAATTGTCGACTCCGACCGACTCCAACTCCCGACTCCGCAGACCTAGCAGGGCTGCGGAGTCGACAGATTTCGGTGACTCCGACTCCGACTCCGGCTCGGGTTTCTAAAATCGACTTTGAGTCCGACTCCGGTCACAACTGTCGACTCCGACCGACTCCGACTCAGACTCCTACTCCGCAGCCCTGCCTCTGAGCCCCGTCGTTCCACGGCCCCGCACTCCCTGACAACGTGCGTGGCCGCGGGGCGCGGTCTTGGCCGGTAATGGGTCACTTTGGGACTGGCAGGGCAAAGCGCGTTTGTAGGGGTTTCGACGCTTTAGAACCAGCGAACTGTTCATTTGTTACCCGTGTTTATACAAATAACGCTATACGAAGTTACAATGATCGTCCTGCCACCCGTGACCCGGGTTTCTTAAACTTCGCGGCCCGTATGATTGTTCGTATGATTGCTCACCGTGCCCGGCATTTGCCTTAACCTGAGAAATTTCGCTTACATTCCAAATCTAGACTATTTTTAGCACATGAACATGCGCCGCGCCGACGTAAATAATGAAGATGGGATCAACCTGAATATGCGTATATACAGATTGCAACAGAGATTCGCCGTGGTGTTGACGCTTTGTTCTCGAGTCGCTGTGAGAGCCATTTGTGCGAAAAGCAGCTGTTTCTGTTAAATACAAAAATGGATTTTCTGATAACTTTGACCTATTTTGGTGCTAATTTATACTAACTTAACCGTGAAGATAATTCTACATTAAAATTAAGTTACACCTCCCTCCACAAACAAACACTAACCTAAAATCCACGGTGACTATAAATACGGTGATCTCATCTGGATTTGGTCACGTGATCATTTTCGAGCGCAGCGCACGTGCAGTTGTGGCGAGGGCACTTCCAGAAATTCTGGATCCATGCGATTTTGGAGCCAATACAAAGTCTATGGGAAAATGGTTCATTTTTATTTGTTTTTCTTATCACACCTAAACTTTCAAGTTTTTCTCAAAGATACACCCTGATTCATGTGTAGAATTGATTGGTCTTCAATATGGTATCAATTTTAGATTTTTATCGGATAATTTCAAAAATTACTTACCATTTCAACTACAAAAAGAGGTGATTGCGGCTAAGCATTGTGACAGCCATATGATGTCATTGGGAAATTACGCTTTCTTGTGCATCTTCATTTTAACTGCTCTCGAAGTTAGTACCTACTGGATGATTCATCCGTAGAATTTGTTGAACTTTTGTCTTGTGTCACTGTTAATGCCTTTATGAAATAATTATTCAAGTCATTTCGCCCCGGCCGACATGGACGCCGTTGTGAGCCGGTTTTGGCGTCGGGGAGAGAGAGAGAGAGAGAGAGAGAGAGAGAGAGAGAGAGAGAGAGAGAGAGAGAGAGAGGCGGAGGCGGAGGCGGAGGCAAAGACGGAGACGGAGACGGAGACGGAGACGGAGACGGAGACGGAGACGGAGACGGAGACGGAGACGGAGACGGAGAGAGAGAGAGAGAGAGAGAGAGAGAGAGAGAGAGAGAGAGAGAGAGAGAGAGAGACAGACAGACAGACAGACAGACAGACAGAGACAGAGAGAGATAAAGACCAGGGGCCATCGGTGAGGCGGCGTGCCCGCGCGGGAGCTCCACGACAGGTACTGGGAGCGGGCTCGCCTTTTCCTCGTAGTGACCCATCAAGGCTGGGCGGCGGCGGTACTAGTTTCGCAAGAGACAGAGACATGGAGCGACTCGGGACTCGTCCCAGTCCGGCCGCCACCCAGCCGCCCGCCGCGCCTGGCCGGGCTGCTGCTTCGCCGGCCGGATGGCGCGGGCGCCCCTCCCGGCTCCCGCCCGTCTGGGATGCGCTCCCCATCCGCAGGGCGTCGGCGGCGCCCAAGAGGCACAAGAATAACGGCGTTGCTGCGGGCGGCTTGTGGGGTGACGGTGCCGCGCTCCTTCCCGGCTCCTCGCCGTCCGTCCCCCGTCCCCGGTGCCGTTTTCTTCCAGGGGAAGTGCCCCGGCCGCCGTGCCGGGGCGTAGCGCAGTCCGTGCTTTAAGCACAACAAAATATTCACCCAGGCTAGATTAAGGTAATGACAAACTAGGATTAAGAGGGGCTACAGACTTCAAACTTTATGCAGACTTAACATTAAGATATTACATATGCAACTAAATGACACACATGGTGTTTGTTCTAACCTTCTCAACAGAAAGTGAACATGTCAGGACAGCACCCCCTGGTGACCATTATACTCAAGGGGTGTTGTAGGCACTGATTCCCCAGGGGTGAAGTGATAGGAGCACAAACATGAGTCACTAGTTAGCTCTGTGTCTTTCCTCCTGCAGGAAAAATATATATGTGATGCCCAATGTGACTGGTAACTGCATATTATAAAGCTGGAAATATTGTACAAAGTTATGACAACACAAGCAAACAATGCATGTTACTGCTCTTGTTATTCCTATATGAGACCTCACAAGGCACAAAAATATGCATGGTAAAAAAGGGAGCAACAATACATTTCAAATGTAGCTTGTCATTAAAATGATCATGGATTTCACTACATCAAAAGTGAATGAAATTAAGTGATAATCAAAGACTCTGGAAAACAAGATCAGCATAACCATAGATATGTAGACTACATAATACATATGTCTTGTTTCCAAAGCTAAAGTATGATCCTCAATGCTGTAAAAGTTGGTTGGCTTTTACAATAACTTTGAATAAAAAACAACATATGGTAAACACAATTCAAGGAAATCCCAAGATCCATCCAACCTTTGACATGCCCTGTTTGGAATGCTGTTAAACATGCTATGGTCTTCACAGAATAGGAAAAATCAACTCAAAATATTACCTTCTTTTATTACAAATAAAATCTTCCCATGAATTTCACTATTGTGATGTGACTGCAGAGCTCATTCAGTCAATCAGAGACTGTGCAGAGACTTCATCATTTAAACAATCAGAGAATCAATATGCAGAGACTAACACTTTAAAATCTAGTGACTTTTCAGAAGCATCTTTTATGCTACAAGCTTATGCTTACTCAACACTTTTTTCATGACTCAAATATGGTGGTGTTCATTTTAAGTGAAAACATTCATCCAGCACTAAGCAGATTATTTCTAAGCTCCACTAAGTCCCAATTTCTGCTATATTTCGCTTGGAGTCACTTCATAGTTTGAATTCAAGGTGCCTTGTGGATTTACCCCAGTTATGTAGGTAAATACACAAGGATTTATCGACTTTACCTCAGTTATGTAGCTGCTCCCTTAATTTAAGTTTCTCGTGAAATTTCATTGAGGCGTTGCAAGATGGGCTGTAGCCAAATTCTCTTTCCTGTTTAGCTGATGCTCATAATACCTCAACATTTTTCATTCCAATTTTTGTAGCTGTTAACAATTGATGAAGACCCATCTACCTAGACAACAATGACGTTACAGAGGAAACCCCTGGCTGTTTCACCGGCGCGCTGCCAGTGCCAGCCGCTGCCAGCGCATTCCGTGAGCTAGCGTCAACCTCTGGTAGTGTCGGAGGTATAGGCTTGTTGATGTCTCTACGTAAGCCAAAAATGGCTGGCAGAGTGCCGAGAGACACCACCCTTATTTTTGCACAATAATGGTGTGATAACTGTTCCTGCAAGAACATATAAGGTGAAATGAAGTAAAATCAGGTTTGATATAACCAAAGGTTTGTTGTCAATAGTTAAAACACTATTCTTTAGAATTGTGTTTTTCTATTGAAAAACAAATCTGAGTTCCCTGACATTTTGGCAAAAGCTGCCTGAGATCAGTATACCCACAAGAAGCAATGTATGGAGTCCCTCTGTTCACATTACCAATAATATGATGCACAACAGGCCATAGAAAAACCGGTGAATGTTGAATTGTAAGTTGTAACCCAATTTCAATATCAACATGGCACTTGGCATTGACATGAGTAAAACACACCGTTTTGGATGTTAAATCAACAGAAAAAAAACTCCTGAACATAAACAAAATGATCAGAATATATAATAAGGATAATAGTATAAATAAAAATCGACGAATCGGCCTATCATCGCCCGTACACATTCACCACTCCCAATCCCCATTCCACACACAGATTGTTTACCTCTTGGTTTACCCCGTGTTCGCAGTCTCCTGGACGACGAAGATTCTATACGCCGACCGACCAATCACGTTCAAGATCCCGGGGCTTGGCCGCGGTTCTCGAACGCCATTGGCCAGATTACGCAGAATCTTCGTCGTCAGAAAAACTGTGAACACGGGGCTACATTTTTCGCTATGGTAACAAAAGCGCCAGAATTGACTACCAGAATTGGATCCGAAGGTCAAATGGGTCACGTGACTGTGCAGTTCAGATGGACAACACCTGCTAAAATCCTTGCTTAGCGATTTCAAATGTCATCGACAAACCATGCTCTGCCCACTGTCGGGTAAAAGATTGAAATATCCTACGGCGGAAGTAAAATATCCCACGGCGGAGCACGGTTGCAATTTATAAACGCGTAAACGTCAACATCCAAAGGGCTTTGTGCATGTGGAATGGCACATCTCGACAAGAACAAGGTCTTGATGGAAGGTCTCCTATCCGCCCAAGTCGATCCAGCCGTTGCCGGAGCGCCCATCGAACGGAACCTTCTGGAGCATCTCGAGAAAAAGCGTGGACCAGACCCTGACCGCCCCGACAACCAGCGGTTGAGACGAAGTGGACTGAAAACGCAATCAGAAGTATCTGACAGCAGGAGTTCCTCAAAGTCGAAGGTTTACTAGTGGGCGAAGCTAGAGACTGACACAAGGTTCTCTGACAATGGCGAGGAAGGACCCCCGAGGGAGGTGACAGAGCAAAGGCTTACGATTCTAAGCTGCCAAGTAGGGACGGCTCGGGAGACAAATGACGTCATGGGGTTTCAAGACTTTGTCGATTAAAGAAACATTGATGTGCAACAAAGGAACGGGACCCGGTGTATCCTAAGTGAATTGGAAAACTTCGTGAAATTTGGGACACCCTAGTGTGCATGCACGGTGAGCTTGTCAACGGCGTGGCTAAGGTCAAACCATGTGAATTTTACGTGCACCGTGACCGTGCTTACAAAGTTCTCCGGTTTCATTGTAAGACATTTTTAAAGGGACTATCCCACCTTTAACATGGGGTTTGAGTTGAGATAGCCAAGTTTGCGGCGAGGTTCAGAAACCACTATCTATCTAGGTTGCAACCCCCGCGGCCTCTTGGTGTTGAAGAAATTCGTTCCCTTCATTTGAAAATGGGCCTTGTACAAGGCCCTATCTTCAACATGGAGCGACCGTTAGTGTGACGTCACCTCGTTTAGTCATTCTGATTTAAATGGGGTTGTTCGTTGAAAAATCGCTTAAAACTTGGTCTGAACTTTGTTGTGGTGCCTACAGAGTAAAAAGAATCAGCTTTATGACAGTAATGTGGCCTGGGGAAGGAGGTAATTTTGGGCTGTGACGTCACATATTTGAAAGTTTGTGTTTGGAATATGGGAAGCCTAAGATGTTTAATGAAAAATAAATGCCAGAACCGTGTTCCTGGTCATCCAATCTATAAAGTCGGGCACAATTTAACTGGTTTTAACAACATTTTAGAAGGTGGGATAGTCCCTTTAACTAGCGAGAGAAATTTCACTGGGCTGGCTCAAATACAATGAAATAACATTGTTCACAGACGAAGCTAACGATGACGTCCTACCTAAGCTCGACGTTTATAAGACGGGGGCACTGGGATCGAGACGGCCTCAGTGGATTACGGAAGCCCTGGCCTCGAAGATCCGAGGGAACAGAATCCGGATCCACTCGGCCGTCTGGGTACGTGTTAAATGAGACCCCGTGTGACTTGTGCGGCTAACCCATCAAGCCTGTCCCTAGCAGCGTACAAACTTGGAGCTTAATCGGTTTATGTGTGAACGGCCCTTGCACGTCCACACGTGCGGTGCAGCACCCCAACCGTGACGCATCGGAGATGAAACGGCCTCGGCCGGTAGGTGCTTGCTCTACGCAGCTGCCGGACATTGGTCACGTGACCACATTTTCCGTTTGACCTTGAGTTGGCACCAGATTTTGTCGACAGATGTGGCGCAGCTTATTTTACTGCATTATTTTAGATGCTAAATATTTAGACTGTGGTGGTAAATGATGCCGTGCAAATAATATTGAATCATCGGTGACATAGGTACCATTGAAACTTGAATAGCATCAATAAAATACAATTAAACCATTATTACTCTTCCATTGATTTTATTGTGTTTGCAGGCATAGGTGGAAACTGAAGAGCTGAGCCTGCAGCTTACAGTTCTTCTATAATTCTTAATGCATAATTCAAGGCTACTGAGGGCTGCAAATTTGGTTCACTTATCTTTAATAACTTATACCCTACCTTCATCAACCATTATCTGTAAGAATCTTGCATCAATCATCACCAGACTAATTAGTTTTTTTTACATACCTACGCCCCGGCCGCGAGAGTGGGCGGATACGACTCCCTCGCCCTAATTGAGCTAGCCTCGCGGGAAAAACGAGCATGTGTGCCGTTACGGGACCGGGGACGCAGCGATTGATGCACGGTTTAAAAGTCTCAGGTCAACTGTTGGCCTCTGAGTGTCAGGTCAAGTGCCCCGAGGGCCAAAATACGATTTCGGGTTTTGAGAAATAACTTTGCCAAAAAAGCACAGGGTCGCGATTTTAGTACCATCATGTTTGTCATGCTCCGGTGCGTCAAATGGTACACTTTTGTTTGGGTGGGGTCAACATAAGGTGTTCACATCGGGTCAAAGTCAGGTCAGAGGCACTCAGGTCACGAAGTTGGTCGGAGGAGGTTATATCGTATATCATTCGATTCGGTAGGTCTTCCCGAGTCCATTGACGACTTTTCCGACTTGCCAGTTCAATTTTATCAGGAGTTATTGGCGAAAAAACTTGTGACTTGTGACGCTAGGTTAAAGATGCAAAAGCGGAGCATTGGACATTGCAAGAAGTGCATGAAATTGCGATTCCATGTGCTTGAGCTAGGTTTAGATCATTCTCGGCGTCAAAATTACAGTTTCCATATTTTCCCCAATGACTTGTAAGAATTACGTCACGCGATCGGCCTGAACTCATGTGACCTCTAGGAGAAATCCGAGATATACAAGTTTTGAGACTTCTAGAGGATACTAGGTCCTGTGAGTATCATCTCGCTGTGACAGCTCTTCTGGCACCGAGGGCATTGCGAAGTTTCGGTATTTTGGGACTATTGCAGAGGTTCACGTGTGACGCCATAAGTCAGTGATCTGACCTGAGACGGAAATGCAATTGGTTTCCAAAGATGCGTATGGAAGCAAAGATAAGGTGTGCCAAATAGCAGCCCTCTAGCTGTAAGGTGTTTTGAGCTATCGCCAAAAGTCGTGAGTGGAGCGCTACTGACTCCTCCGGTCGGCCGCCGGGTGTTAGGAGGCGTGCAGGGCATCGGAAAACCACCTGGCACTTAGCGAATTTTGCCGATAAAAATACGTTTCTTATGCCGACTTATAGCCAAAAGACGACTGAATGTCAAACCAGTCGTATCCTTGCACTAAATGGCTTGGTTTAGACACGATAGGTCTGAAAAGAAAAGGTCCCATGTATTCTCTATGGGCGCCGCGAGGCCGTTGGCACCAGAGTTTCGGGAAGTGCCCTCACCACAAACGCACGTGCAGATTTGGTCACGTGACCAAGCGCATTTGCCGCCACTGTATTTATATACACTGTGGCTCTACGTACTCCACGTACGCCACCCTTACCAACCAGGGTACTGATGCATATTTACGTCTGGACAACGAGTTGCGGGGAAAAGTGCTGATTGTGTTGCAGTTTTAGGAGCCCGTGATTAGGCTGGATTTTTGGGTTACTTTTTCGTTCCGATTCATGTATTTCGTAGTGTTTGGCTTTTGAATATTTTAGTTCTTTCAGATAAATATTACTAGCCTTACAACTTTTGCAAAAACGTTTCATTTTTTATAAGCCGACGTTCAGAGTCCTAAAAATACATCAGCACTACAATCATTGTAAACAAACAAATGGAGCACCACTTGGCTCTGTTCCTAGGCCATTTTTTAGTTTATCTGGTGGTTTTCTTGCTCTTGTACGTTGTTTTGTTGGATGTTTTGAATCCCTTAAGATTGACTTATATCATATTTAAGAAGCATGTTGACTGAAAACAATCTGAAGTATCCAGGAGGCTGAGAGAGGTCCTGACTACTGAGCAATATCAATATCCTTCCCCATTGATATCAAGTTGAACAAGTTATGAAATTTTGGTTGATAAACGCAAGTTGATCGGGCTCATATATCAGCAAGAAAAAGTAAAATTAAAAGAGCTTATTGTCCAAAAACAAGCTATAATATTGCAGACCTTGGAGCAATACTGAAGAGCACGCTGACGGCTGAGCAGGATCATGCCAGAAAATGTTGACTGATGAGCGCATATTGATGTATTGGTATGAATATTGAATGATAACTTACAACAGCAAGATAAATTAGTGCTAACTATCAAGTTAAAATCTAGAATGAATGGACTTGGGCAGTTTTACATGCTTAGATGCTATGCAGATTGCAGATTGTAATGTGCATCAGGTACTCAGTGTCTGGCAAATGAAACATGCGATCATTCCATTGGTACTGGAGGAGAAAGCTTGGATCACTAAATCCACTTTATGTTGATTTTGATGTTAATCATCATCACTGTATTTCTTGAAAAAAGGATTGTAGTAAAATTGTCAATGTGACAATCCATGCAATGATGTGATCATATTATGTGTTCATAGTCGTTCGTGATAGTCATTAATGGTCCAATATACAATGGCAAAGCTCTCAGTCTCAGCGTTTCTTCCTGTGTATGGCCAGCAGTGACTCAGAGCTTAGAAGTATTAGTTTTCTTCACAGGGCTGGGATAAAAAGTACTGAGGGTAATCTTCCACCAAGGAACTCTACTTTGACATGGTATGAGATGTAGGCACAAGTAGGTAGGTGCTCAGTTCCTATAGTCAGCAGTTGTGTATGTTTAGTCGGGTTAGCTTAGATCAGATTGTTAGTTTTTTAATTTGCCAAATGTCCATAAAAATGTGACCTGAGCAATGAGCATACCTGAACCTGACTAACCTGACAGCTGACCTAGCCTCAATCATCACACATATTTGCAGCCTACCCAAGACCTGCGTGGCAGTAGCACCCAGTTATAGGTAGGTACTCACCCTAACTCAATCTTACCTGCTAACCTTCAACTTGCCAAAAGTTAGCTCACATTGCCAAGCTGTGTCCAGGGAAACAGTCAACTGAGGAACTGGCTCATTGGGTGGCTGGTGTGAGTCTGTGCATTTAAAGTACTTCTTCTCTGAAGCTGCTCTGCACTGCTGTATGTCATGTTAGATGCTCAGAAAATGTGGGAAATGATTACTAAGCTACTTTAGTGCTTTGTTAATGCTCAAGACATGAACAAGTACAGATCCTGCAGGGTACAGCTATGAGTTAGGTGCTAGGTGAGCATGTTATGTGAATGTGCTGTTCCCTGTTTGACCGTAAGTATACAAACAAGCACAGGGTCACAGTTATATTCAATCTCCACATAAACATACAACAAAAACGGCCATATAGCCTAACTCCGAACACACCACAGATAACTTAAGCCTTTAAAGGCACAAAAATGTTTTGATTAACAGGACAGGTTTACAATATATCCTCTGTCCTTGGGAGATCTTGCTGCCAAGTTGAGGTATGATGACTGAACTTCAGGATTGATCAACCTTTTCTTAGCCACTGCTTATATACGAGAAAGACCAAATGCTTGTTTGTTTTGATTTACAGGACATGTATACAATATATCCTCTGTCCTTGGGGGATCTTGCTGCCAAGTTGAGGTACGATGACTGAACTTCAGGATTGATCAACCTTAATTCTTAGCCACTGCTTATAAACGAGAAAGACCAAATGCTTGTTTGTAAACTGCGTTGAAAATTTAATGATACACCTTCAATTCTGACATGAAGGCACAAATGAAATAGTTCCCTCTCCTTTTGGAATACACAAAGCAAAATATTTCATAAATTTTAGTGGATGGACAAGAGCAATCTGCATAGCTTCCCCTCAAGTTGACTTCTGGCACTGTTGATGAATTACACCGACGCTTATTCGCTTCATATTTTGTAACAAACGCGCTAAAACTGCAATATAACAGCACTATATGCTTCTTGACAAATGCAATAGTATTAAAAATTTAGCCCTGATGGCATTCATTCTTGGTGGAAACGTAATTACAAAATATTGTGTAGTAACTATTAAATTTCGACCGAAAACAGTGCACGGTTTAAAAAAGAATCATTCCAATGACGGTCCATTCTTGCGGTCCTGAAATCGCCACTATTTCTGGCCTCTCCAACGCAACTCGTTGTCCAGACGTAAATATGCGGTACTTATCAGACATCTGTCCACAAGTATATTGATGTCAAACTATGCATTCCAGGCAAACGATATGCGAGCCCGCGGTCTCCTGGAAGACATAACCGAGATGGACATCGCCGAGATACGGTGTCAATCAACCCCGGCAGTCGAAAAGGTGTACCGCGACATGAAGAAGTCAGAGCGGAAAGCTTACACACAGCTCCGCCTTCGCCAACTCATGGAAGTAAGTTGTTAATGGTGTTTTATATCGATTGCGTGATGTGCGATTCTAGTAGGGTCGAAAGAAGCCCGAAGACTAAAATCAAACTGCCTTAGAGGCTAAAATCTTCGAAGATAAATATTGGCGAAAACTGGCAGACAACCATCTATTCAAGGTGACCGGTGTTAAAGGGACTATCCCACCTTCATAAAAGTACCATTTAAATGACTTTTCCCGCCTCGACAATGTTGAAGGAAATCCTTTGAAATCGGAGGAGCCGGGTGATAAATAAGGTCAAGCAATGCTGAAGCAATGCTGAATATTTAAGCACTAGTGCATAAATATTATTTAAACGACTTTGGGTTTATTGAACCCATTGACCTATTTAAGTAATAAGTACGATTGAACGTCCTCGGCATCCTGTCTGGCATACGTTCACAGACTCTTGTCACGGATGGACCCCTTGTCCCTTCGTCACAGAGCGAGTGAAGAGGGTAACCGGACAAAAAGTCAAAAGGAATAAAGTCAAAAGACAAATAGTCAAAAGACAAAAAGTCAAATGCAAAAAGTCAAACGGGATAATGGTCATAAAGATAAAAGTCAAAACGGATAAAAGTCAAAAGACAAAAAGTCAAAAACAAAAAGTCAAAATGTGCAAAAGTCAAAAACGCAAAAAGTCAAAAATGCAAAAAGTCAAAAATGAAAAAGTCAAAAGGATAAAAGTCAAAACGGAAAAAGTCAAAACGGAAAAAAAGTCAAAAGACAAAAAGGCAAAAGCAAAAAGTCAAAACGTGTAAAAGTCAAAAGACAAAAAGTCAAAAATGCAAAAAGTCAAAAGGATAAAAGTCAAAACGGAAAAAAGTCAAAAGACAAAAAGTCAAAACGAGTAAAAGTCAAAAGACAAAAAAGTCAAAACGGAATAAAGTAAAAAGACAAAAAGTCAAAAAATTAAAAAAAGTATAGAATAGAAAAGTCGAAGTTAAAGTCTGAAATAAAAAGTCAAAAGGATAAAAGTCGAAGCATCGATCTTTTCATCCTTTGAAAAATATTATACAGCGCAACGTACCCTACCCACTGAAGTTGTAAGGAACATGTGAGTACGCGAGGGATTGACAGGTACCGGGGTCCGCAGCAGCGGGGCAGGGACGCTGGCTGCGGTGGTGGGGCCCACGCTCACATAATACGCGTTGAGCGCTTCCGGCGTGCACGCTGGCGCAGCAGCAGTGGCACTCTTCCCCGCCCCGATCACCGGCCGCAGCACTGTTTTTTTTTTTTTTTTTTATTCAGGGCTCCCTCCAACGGGCACTTGTGTCCCATTTACAGGAGGGCTCCTCCTCCTCCTGCCCTCGTTCCCCCACCCCCCAGGCTACGGCTGAAGTGGGAGCCTACCCCACACCTGGTGACACAGCCGGGGACGACGCCCGCGGAACGGGCGGAACCGGGAATCGAACCCGAACCCGGCACCGCCCGCACCGCGGGTCGACGCCTTAACCGACTGCGCCACCAGGGCCGCTGTCCACATCCTCGCCGGTCCTGCCTCACGCAGCTGGTCAGCATAGTATGCCGCGTGGTCACGTCTGATGGCCGCTCGACACTGCGTTAATTACGAGCGAGCGAGCGCAGCGAGCGATCGAGTTCTTTCGTGTTTAAGGCAAAAATCTGAGCATGCGCGACCCGGCCCGACACGACCCGACCCGACACGACCCCATCACGCTCTTCAAACCCTTATAACTCAAGAACCGCATGCCGCATCGACAAGCGGTCTTCTTTGCTGAATACCACTTAAGATGTAAAAGTTGTATGGCATGGACACCATGTTGTCTGAGTGTCGATCTTGGCACGTGGCGCGGGCTAAACTTGGGGTACTTTGCACACACCCGAAAACTATTATCCTCAATAACCGCACAACGGCTGGACCGATTGGGCTGAGACTTGGGACACAGCTGGGTACCCAACAACCAATTCATATCAGTGTGTCAGTATAGGGGTGTTCCAGCACGTGCGCACGTGCAGACCGCGCTTCTATATCTCGAGAACGGTTGGACCGATTGCGCTGATAGTTGGCATGTGGCTAGCGGCTAGATAGTTATGTGGCTTCCATACGCCCATAGGGGTGTCGGTGTGACTATTGCACGTGCGCACGTGCAGACCGCGCTTCTATATCTCGGGAACGGCTGAACCGATTGTGCTCAAATTTGTTACGTTGGCAGAGACCGATAGGTTATGTGTCTTCGACAACACGATAGGATCGTCACTGCACGTGCCACGTGCGCACGTGCACAGCATACCCCGCCTGTTTTAAGGGTCTACTTAGTTGGTGTGATTCGGTGTTGATTGTTGAATTTTAAGACGTTAACTTTTAGCTGATAGGTATCACGTGTAAATTACCCTGAGAAACATCTCATTCGCTCGCTCGTTCATCGCCCAAAAGGCGTTATACTGGTGTTAAAATTTGACAAAAGTTGGGGGGAGGGGCTCAGCCCCCGCAGGCCCCCACGGCTCCCGCGCCACTGTGTGGGAGACAACTTTTCGCGATTATATTACGCAGCGCTATTATGGATACCTCGCCGGCGGAGGTACTTGCGTTAAAAGAGCTCAGGCGCTGGCGCGCGTGGCGCGTACAACGGCGGCAAAACACAGCTCGGGGCCGTGGCGGATTCAGTTGTCACTGGGTTGACGAGCGCGGTGCAGTGTGCGTGATGAACGTCGGTGATGAACGTCGGTGACCTTTTGCGGTTTTGACTTTTTGCTTTTGGCTTATGGTTTTTGACTTTTAGGAATTTTGACATTGATCATTTGACTTTATGTCTTATGGTTTTTTAGATATATGACTTTTTACTTTTGACTTTTTCTTATTTGACTTTTTCCATTTGATTTTTATCATTTTGACTTTTTTGCCGTTTTTTCACTTTTTGTCTTTTGACTTTTCGCGTTTTTTGACTTTTTGCTTTTTTGACATTTGACTTTTTGCTTTTGACTTTTTGCGTTTTTGACTTTTCGCCATTTTGACTTTTTGCCATTTGACTTTTTTTGCTTTAGACTTTTTTCGTTTTTGACTTTTCGCCATTTTGACTTTTTGCCATTTGACTTTTCGCTTTTGACTTTTTGCGTTTTTGACTTTTTGCCATTTTGACTTTTCGCCATTTGACTTCTTGCTTTTGACTTTTTGCGTTTTTGACTTTTTGCCATTTGACTTTTTGCATTTTTGACTTTTGGACGTTTTGACTTTTTGCCATTTGACTTTGTCTTTTGACTTTTATCCGTTTTGACTTTTTTCCATTTGACTTTTATCCATTTTGACTTTTTGCATTTGACTTTTTGTCTTTTGACATTTTGTCTTTTGACTTTTTGTCCTGGAATCAGTGAAGAGATGGATTCATCTGACGAAGAAGTTTTTTCACAAATGGATGAAGAACAACTGTTGCGCTTGGAACGAGAAGCGGAACAGGCAGGCACAGCATCTGCCACAAAATGGGTCATGCAAAAACTCAACAACTGGCTTGAAAAACGACAAATTCAATGCGACTTGGGCTTGGCAACAGTTCAAAAAGACGATTTAGGGAAAATACTGCATAAGTTCTATGGTGAGCAAAAACACACGAAAACTTCTGGATCCTTAAGCCCAAGTACTTTAAACGGTTTGAGAGCAGGAATACAGCGTGCCATCGGACAGCTCAGAAGCGATGTGCACATCGTGAACGATAGAGTTCACCCGCGCGAACAAAATTCTCAACGCAAAGTGCCGGCTGTACGCCAAACAAGGTAACCCGAAGCCGCAACACAAGGAAGAGATAGGGGAACAAGACCTGCAAAAAATAGCAGCATACCTGTCTGAGAAAGAAACGATGGAGAACCCGCGCCGTCTGCAGCAGGCGGTTCGGTTTATCATCGCGTTTTCCACGGGCGCTAGGGGTCGCGAGATATACAGACAGCTGCAAAGATGCGGAGTCCGCTTCAAAAAAGATGATGCCGGTCAGGAGTATTTCTCGATCGACCAGTGCGTTGTTGAAAAAAATCATCCTGGCGGACTGAACCGGGGCGACCTGGTGTCCACTCAGCCCCGGATATACGACAGCGCGTTCGGAGGAACGACATTTCACGCACTGATCAGGCTGTATCAGTCGAGGCTGAACGATTCGTGCCCCTGGTTCTTCCAGCAGCCGAAGCTTCAAGCCAGCTCCGAAGCTTCTTGGTACAAAAACCTGCCGGTTGGTGTGAACACCGTAGCCCAGATGATGGCCCGCATTAGCAAAGAAGCAGGGCTCAGCGGCGCTTACACAAACCACTGTGTGCGCGCCACCACCACCACGCAACTGTTTCGTGCAGGCGTGAGTGAGACCAGCATCATCTCACGAACCGGCCACCAGAGTGCAGAGAGCCTGAAGCCGTATATCGGACGGAGCTCGCACGCCCAGCTGCGCCGTGAAGCGGATGTTCTCGGGAGCGCCGTGGCGGGACCAAGCGGCAGCGGAACACTCGTCGAAACAGTGCTGCCAGATTTGGAGGATTTCCGCAAATCTGGAGGATTTTGAACTATTTGCGGACAAATTTCGCTTTTGGAGGATTTTTGATTCTGGAGGAAAATATGGAGGATTTGTCGTCCGATTATTATATTCAATTTCATGGAGAAATATAACACATTTAAGACTAAAAAGGCATTTTCCTGCCCAGCGTCACCCTACCCGCTAGGATATACCACGTCCTTTATCACCGTGAGACTGCAGAATGTCTCAGTCTGTAGCTATATCTACGAGGGTACCAAACTACTGGCGGATCTAAGGGGGACATTTGGGGCAAATGCCCCCGGCCCCCCTGCAGCGCCCGAAATCGACGAAAATTTTCGTTTTTTTGTTAAGATAAAACGAAAATTCAACAACATTTACAGAAAAAGTATCTTTTAAACTGCACAGCAGTGCGAAAGGATTAGAAATCCAATGAGTTTTTAGAATTTGGTGAAACTTTTTTGGGGGTATAGGCCCCCGCAGCGTCGAAGACCGCCTTTCTATATCTACCAATAGGATTTGGAGGAATCTGGAGGATTTTTGTAATTGATATGGAGGATTACAGCCTTCCCCATCTGGCAGCACTGCGTCGAAACGGCGGACGGGAGGCCGGCGGCAGATGAAGAGACGGCCGCCGCAGAAGCACTGGCGCAGCGTGCTGCTCTGGATCATTCACCAACTGCACCATCACGGTGAACGTCACATACAATGCGCTGCGCCAGTGATTCGACTTCATCAGCGCGTGATGTCACTCACCTATCTACGATTTCTGGTTACATGTATGTTAAAAGCTTACCGTTGAATGGTTGAATGTTAAAGCACATGTTTAAAAATGTCCCCCACCCGTAACCAACCCGGCTTCCCACATATCCCCTAGTGTGATGGGGTGAGAAGGAAACCAAAGTAATTTGAAAGCGTGATCGAATAAACGTGTACTATATTTCTTGATATAATTGTTTTTTAATCCACGGAATACATCTGGCTCTCTACTGTTCTGTAACCAGGAAATGGTTCGATTTCTTGCAATTTACTGACGTCTCGGCTGGAAAAATCATTTAAATGACTTTTATGCGACCTTTCCTTGTTGAAATGTATGTTATGTCTCGCTCGACTTGTTTAAGCATTCGTTTATAAATGAACTCGTTTCACTCGTTCATTTATAAACTCGTGCTTAAACAAGTCGAGCGAGACATAAAATACATTTAAACGAGGAGAAGGTCGCATAAAGTACCATTTAGGATTCGGAAATGTTACTCATGATATTGTGACGAATTCTGCAGTTTTACGCGTTTTCATTGTATACTTTTTGAGATATTGCGACTTTTATATTTCTTCGTGACGTCATTTAGATCGGATCTGTGACGTAATTGTAACGAATTCAGCACACACAAACGATCTTCTCCTGCTTTCCCTTCTATTCCGTTCAAACCGAGTTCAAACGAGAACGAACGAGCGAATAACGAAATAGGCAACGAGACACGTGCCAGGGAACGAATCAAGCGAATGATTACTTATGCGGCGCACAGCGAAGCTTCTCGAGACTTTACGACACGAGGCGAGACTACGATCAGCTGATCGCCCGCGCACCGCACACTGCGACGAGCGCACTTAGTACTTAGCGCCCGCCCGACGGGGAAATAATTAACAACATCTTCCCCCCTGTTGGAGTAGGCAACCCCTGTTGGATACATGCCACTCCAACCCAAGTACACTCGATATGCAACACAGCTTATCACTAAACGATCACTAACTACGATCACTGATACACACGAACACAGTCACAGAGCTCGATCGCGCGCGCCCTACCTACCTACACCTCTAGATCATGGAGCCTCTGTACGGCTCTTGTACGGACACCCTTGGCCGTACGGAGGTCCACCGCACGCACAACCCCGTCAGACCCCGGGTGTAGCCGGGTAACCACGCCCAGCGGCCACATCAGCCTGGGAACGTTATCCCCTCTGATCAGAGCTACGGATCCGACCTTCAACTGTCCCTGCTGACGGAACTTACGGACCGTCACCGGAAGCTGCCGCAAATACTCTGCCGACCAGATGTCCCAGAACCGATCCAGACGCTCTCTCCGGAGCCTGGCACGAATCGAGAGCGAGTCACGTGACACTCCGGTCGGCTGCTCCACCGGCTCGGACTGGAATCCCGAGGCACGTCCGATCAGGAAGTGACTGGGTGTGAGCGGAGACGACGAGTCAGCGTCATCACCAGAGTACATGAGAGGACGCGAATTGACACACGATTCGATTTCTAGCAACAAAGTCTCGAGCTCTGTCTTACCCAGGCAGCGCCTGCCAAGGGACTTCTTTAGTCCCGACTTGACCGTCCGAACGAGACGCTCCCACCAGCCACCCCACCAAGGCGACTGTGGAGCGATGTACCGCCAAACAGGAGCGAGGTGACCGAGCTGAGCCTGAAGGTAGCTGTCTGCACCCTTCAGAGTGGCGGCATTGTCCGAGAATATCTCTGACGGCATCCCTCTCCGAGCTGCGAACCGCCTCAGAGCCAAGAGAAAGTCAGAGAGCGACATCGAATCCATCAGCTCTAAATGGACAGCACGAGTTACTGCACACGTGAACAGACAGATGTACAGTTTTTTACGGGGCTGGTCGAGACAAAACACCGGCCCAGCAAAGTCGAGCCCCGTCACAGCGAATGGCGGAGCCTGCGTCACTCGCGATCGGGGCAGAGGCGCCACAGGCGCGTTGCAGGACCGAGCGTCCTGCTTCTGGCACGAGACACACTGACGTTTCACCCTTTTCGCGAGCCGTCTGACACCAACGATCCAAAACGAGCCTCTTAGAGCAGTGACCAGAGTCGGAACTCCGGCATGCTTCATCAGCAAGTGTTGCTCACGCACGAGAAGCTCACACACATGACAGCTCGGAAGCAGCACAGGATGAACCTCATCATCTGACAGGTCTGCCAACTGCAGCCTGGTTCTCACTCGAACAAGTCCGTCGTCACCCATAAAGGGGTTCAGACGGCACAGCGGTGAACCTTTGGGGACAGGCCGTCCCGACTGCAAAGCTCTCACCTCCTCAGGGTAGGCGTCCCGCTGTGTCAGCGCCCATAGCTGTCGCCTGGCCTCCGAGAGTTCCTCAGACGTCAGCTCACCTCGGAGACAGCTCGCAGTAGACTGTCTCGTCCTCCGACCGCGCGTCCCACTAGCGCGGCGCGCATTGTAGATGAAACGCCGCACCCAGCCAAGCACTCGCACAGCACGTGAAAGAGAGCTGTACCGCTCGAAGTCCAGCGGGCTCTCTGTAACGGACAAGGTCGTGGTGAGAGCAACTGCGACCTCCTCGGCAGCTGCTTCAGGGTCAGCTCTGTCGGGTGCGTTTGGCTCGTCAGATACGACAGGCCGTCCAGCTTGCTCAGACAGCCAGACCGGGCCCGACCTCCACAGACGAGAGGTCACCAACTCCTGTGCAGACAGCCCCCTGGTGGTCAGGTCTGCGGGGTTATCAGCACTGGGCACATGCGACCAGCTCGACGGGCTAGTCAGCGACTGAATTTCTTCGACTCGATTTGCCACAAACTGTTTCCACTTCCGTGGACTGGCTCTGATCCATGCTAAGGCTATCATCGAGTCACTCCAGCAGAGGCACGGAGTGACGTCAGACAGGCGGAGTGCCTTCCTCACAAAGACAACCAGCCGAGCAGCGAGCATACAACCCAGCAGCTCCAATCTCGGCAGACTTATCTGCTTGAGAGGAGCGACACGACCCTTCGCCATGACCAGCGACACAGTGTACGCACCATCGGGCTGGAGAACGCGGAGGTAGACTGCCGCACCATACCCTTTGGGTGAGGCGTCGCTGAAGGCGTGAAGTTCGACGGCATCTGAGCGCTGCCACTCCCTCTCCGAGTAGCGGCGCGGAAAGTGGAGGTCCTTTAGGATCTCCAGGCCCTCCAGCCACAGGCCAAAGACCTCAGCGCTCTCAGCAGGCAGAGGGTCATCCCACTGCAGCCCCATCTGCCACAGTTCCTGGAACAGGCATTTAGACGTCATCACAAACGGCGTGAGAAATCCCATCGGATCGAAGAGACGAGCCATAACACTCAGCACGACTCTCTTTGTCGGCACAATATTCGATGGGAGTGTCACACCCTGGAAGGAGAAAACATCCTCGTTTGGAAGCCACGTGACTCCCAACACCTTCACGCTCTCTCCCTCTCCACTGATTGAGGTAGAGTGTGCCTTGTCAAAGAGCACACAGCTGTTCGACTGACACTTGGTCAGTGCCATGCCAGCTTCTGTCATCACGGATTGTGCCTGAGACAACAAAGCCCTAGCCTCCTCCTCTGAGTTGGCTCCCGACAAGAAATCGTCCACGTAGAAATTCTCCCTCATCTCGGTAATGAGTGGGGAGTCCGGGTACAGCGACAAGTGGTAACGAATGGTCGCGTTCAGTAGGAACGGCGAGCTACACACTCCGAACATCACCCTCTGGGACCGCATCACTCGCGTCTGATCCCCACACGCCCACAAAAACCTGTGAGAGTCTTGGTCCTCTCTGCTCAGTCTAATCTGAAGAAACGCCTTTGTCACATCTGCGGTAACCGCGACAGGCCATCGTCTAAATCTAAGGAGTACCTCGACTAAGTTCGGCAGCAAACAAGGCCCTACATCTAAACAGTCATTTAGTGACACACCGTTTGGTCCGCGCGCAGAAGCATCGAAAACAGGTCTAACCTTCGTCGTTGTACTGCTCTCTCTGACCACAGGCCTATGTGGCAGATAGAAAGTCGGGTACGGACTAACTAGCTCCTCTGCAGGAACCTCGACAACAATCCCTGCGTCCTCCATCTCACGGAGAGCGGCATTGTACCTCTCTCGCAGGTCGGGCTCCTTGTCCAGTTTACGAACCAGTCCAGACAAGCGCGCCTCAGCTGCCTCTCGGTTGTCCATGAGGTCGGAGGCGGCACCCTCCTTCCACGGCAGCTTCACCTCGTACCGGCCATCCACCATGCGCACAGAGTTGTCAAAGTCAGTCAGGACCGTCGAATCAGTGCTTTCATCCTGACTAATACCTATACCCTCGAGAGACCACAGATTCCTCACCACTGACTCATGCAGATCCCCCAGTGTGAGCAGTTGGCAGCCCACTGTACAGCCGCTTCCCTGCACCAGACCCGACAGAACCCACCCGAACACGCTCAGTTGGGCCACAAGCCCCCCAGCGTTCTGCACTCGACCTGGAACTGTCAGTGCCCAGAACTGATCCAAACCTATCAGTATGTCCACAGACACCTGGCGGTCAGAACCATAGCTGTCCGCCAGCTCCAAACCACTGAAGAATTCCAGTACATGAAGGGGAACCCTCGGTCGCTGTAGCGGCGCACACAAAATGGGAACCTCCATCGCGGTCACCTGGTGCATGGCAGAACCAGTAGTCATTGCCCCTGTCAGCCTAAGTTCGTACACATCACGGCTACAGGCACCAGATTTTCCACCCCCAAACGCCACATAAGAACTATCTTGGGAACCCACCCACTTGGCTCCTACTTTCCGCACTAGGGATGAGCTCACATAGCTCTTGTCCGAGCCACTGTCAAAAAGAACAGTGGCCTCCACAGGCCCATTGGAGCCGTGTACCACCACACGTGCTGTGGGCAGCACGGTACACTCCTTCCCCAGAACACATGACAGAGAGGCTCCTATCGCCACTGCATCCTTGGCCCCCACACTGTCAGCTTGAGCCTTATCACAGTCCACAGAGGTAGCGACACCATGTTCTCTGAAGCACACAAGTTTATGATGCCTCCCTTGGCACACTGAACACCGAGCAGAACAAGTTTTGGCAACATGACCTCTTTTCAAGCAAATGAAACAAAGGCCAGCGGCCTTTATCCGCTGATGGCGGTCACTCACGGTCATTGAGTCCATGCTGGAACACTTCCCTGCTGGGTGTGGTCCTGCACAGAAGCCGCAGCTCTCGGCCACAGCCTGAAGAGCAGCTGCTGATGGCTGGCGTCTCTTGAAGCGCTGCAGCCTCTGCTCCTTTTGAGATGGTCCAGCGTCCGGACCAGCCAGAGCTCCAGACCGCTCACGGCGGTCCACCTCCTTCGACAGGAACTCCAGCAGGTAGCTGAGGTCAGCCTCCTTTCCTGCTCCTTCTCTTGCCCACTCAAGTCGAACACCAGCAGGCAGCTTGGACAAGATCAGTGGGGTGAGGAACAGTCCATACTTGTCCCCACCATAACCAAGTCCTTCGAGACTGCGGACATGCACTAGCAGCTTATCCTGCAGCCTTCTCAGGTCAGAACAGTCAGCACTTCCAAATGCCAAGAGACTTTGAACATGTGCAAACACTATCTGTTCTGTTCTTCCGAATCGTGCTTTCAGAAGCTCACAGGCAACTGAATAATTTGCACTGGTCAGGGGTAAGCCTTCGATACATCGCTTGGCATCACCAGATAGCAGAGATCTCAGGTACGTTAGCTTTGATATCTCAGGGAGATCAGAGTTGTGCACAGAAGCCGTGAATGACTCCCAAAACTCAGGCCAAGAAGTCACATTACCTGAGAATCTGGGAAGATCCAGTTTCGGCAGCTTGATACACTGGCTCAGCTGAGAGCAATCACTCTGCGGTGGCGCAGCTTGGCCCAACCCAGTCAGACGTAGGCGGGCCGCTCTGTCTTTCACCGCCACACAGCTGTCTCTGAACTCACCAGCAGCTACAATGTCATCTTGCAACTCTGCCTCACCGAGTTCGAGCTCAACTGCCTCCTGCGCTGCGTCCCAACTGTCAAGCCTCTTTTGAAGCTCACTCACTGCTCGCTCGACAACAAACAAATCTGGCTCCTTGTCATCCAGCAAGCTCTGGAGCTTGGTAACCTCCCTCTGTAGCCAGCTTCTACAAGAGGCTCTGGAGCGTTTGAGCTTGACGAGGTCCGCCATAATCAGTCACAAAAAAATCAACAAAACGAACGATCTTCGGCAGTTCAATGATCTTTCCCGGGTTTCGGCACCATGTAACGAATTCAGCACACACAAACGATCTTCTCCTGCTTTCCCTTCTATTCCGTTCAAACCGAGTTCAAACGAGAACGAACGAGCGAATAACGAAATAGGCAACGAGACACGTGCCAGGGAACGAATCAAGCGAATGATTACTTATGCGGCGCACAGCGAAGCTTCTCGAGACTTTACGACACGAGGCGAGACTACGATCAGCTGATCGCCCGCGCACCGCACACTGCGACGAGCGCACTTAGTACTTAGCGCCCGCCCGACGGGGAAATAATTAACAACAGTAATGAAGGATTTACTTCATGTCAATGTGGGGGAAATTTGGCAGCAAATATAGGTATTTGCTCTCAAATATGACGCGGCTCATACAATAACAAGTGTCTCTGATTAGCTTATTAGCTTAATCAAGTGAAACTTCACATGCGTGACAGGCGTTCAAAATGCAAATGACATCAAATGGCCGTTAATAGTTAAGAGATAGGGCCTTGCCCACTTTTCAAATGAAGGGAACGAATTTCTTTAACACCACGAAACTGAGGATATTGCGACCAAGATATGTGTATAGTGGTTTCTGAACCTGGCCGCCAACTTGGCTATCTCAACTCAGAACTAATGCAAAGGTGGGACAGTCCCTTTAACAATTCGGTATTAGTAAGCCTGGCGTCACACGAAGATGCCAGATGTCGACGGTTGAGAAATTCCCTAGATCTAGAGATATTCCTCGGAACGCTGTGTACGCTAAAGTTACTGTCCGATTACCAAAGTTAAAGTCTCAAACGAATCCCCGATTCACGGACTACCTTCACTGAGGTGCATGACCTCCAAGGTCATGACCTTCCAGGTCAACATAAAGGTCAAACGACGGAATCCGCGTCGTGCACGCCAAAGTTAGCGACCAATATCCAAAGTTAAGGTCTCAAACGATTCCCCAATTCACGGACTACCTTCACCGAGGTTCACGACCTGCAAGGTCATGACCTAGGTCAACTTCAAGGTCAAATGACAGAAAACGCCCTACACGCTAAAGTTACCAACCGATTAACAAAGCTAAGGTCTCAAACGATTCCCCGATTCACGGACTACATTCGCCAAGGTTCGTGACCTCCAAGGTCATGACCTTCCAGGTCAATATCAAGGTCAAACGATGGAAACCGCTTTGCACGCCAAAGCGACCGATTTCCAAAGTTACGGTGTCAAACGATTCCCTAATTCACGGACTACATTCACCGAGGTTATGACCCTCAAAGTCATGACCTTCCAGGTCAACACCAAGGTCAAATCACAGAAAGCGCCCTACACGCCAAAGTTACCGACCGATTACCAAAGTTAAGGTCTCAAACGGTCTCAAACGATTCCCCGATTCACGGACTACCTTCGCCAAAGTTCGTGACCTCCAAGGTCATGACCTTCCAGGTCAATATCAAGGTCAAACGACGGGAACCGCTCTGCACGCCGAAGTTAGCGACCGATTTCCAAAGTTAAGGTCTCAAACGATTCCCCGATTCACAGAATACCTTCACCAAGATTCGTGACCTCCAAAGTCATGACCTTCCAGGTCAACAACAAGGTCAAACGACGGGAAACGCTCTGCACGGCAAAGTTAGCGACCAATTACCAAAGTTAAGGTCTCAAACGATTCCCAAAGTTATGTCAAAACCTTTTTTTCGCGAAAACTTTTAACTCCCAAAGTAACACCCTTAACATTGGATATCGGTCGCTAACTTTGGCGTGCAGAGCGGTTTCCGTCGGTTGACCTTTATGTTAACCTGGAGGCTGGAAGGTCATGACCTTGGAGGTCATGAACCTCGGTGGAGGTAGTCCGTGAATCGGGGAATCGTTTGAGACCTTAACTTTGGTAATCGGTCGGTAACTTTGGCGTGTAGGGCGCTTTCTGTGATTTGACCTTGGTGTTGACCTGGAAGGTCATGACTTTGAGGGTCATAACCTCGGTGAATGTAGTCCGTGAATTAGGGAATCGTTTGACACCGTAACTTTGGAAATCGGTCGCTTTGGCGTGCAAAGCGGTTTCCATCGTTTGACCTTGATATTGACCTGGAAGGTCATGACCTTGGAGGTCACGAACCTTGGCGAATGTAGTCCGTGAATCGGGGAATCGTTTGAGACCTTAGCTTTGTTAATCGGTTGGTAACTTTAGCGTGTAGGGCGTTTTCTGTCATTTGACCTTGAAGTTGACCTAGGTCATGACCTTGCAGGTCGTGAACCTCGGTGAAGGTAGTCCGTGAATTGGGGAATCGTTTGAGACCTTAACTTTGGAAATCGGTCGCTAACTTTGGCGTGCAGAGCGGTTTCCGTCGTTTGACCTTTATGTTGACCTGGAGGGTCATGACCTTGGAGGTCATAAACCTCAGTGAAAGTAGTCCGTGAATCGAGGAATCGTTTGAGACCTTAACTTTGGTAATCGGACAGTAACTTTAGCGTACACAGCGTTCCGAGGAATATCTCTAGATATCTAGGGAATTTCTCAACCGTCGACATCTGGCATCTTCGTGTGACGCCAGGCTTACTAATACCAACAATTCTACCTCCTATATACGGCCTTGACCAGGGGTAACCTGAAACAGCTGGTAGCACTAGACTAGATGGGCGCTCTAAAACTACTACCTATCACATTGGGTTCCCATGTTAGACTTTTTCAAACGAGCCTCACGTATAACACGAGAGAAAACGCTTAAAGGGACCCTCCCACCTTCAAAAAAGTTTATGAATTGGCATGAAAGTGATGTCGCTCGGTTCAGAAAGAGCGAAAACGAATATCTACCAAATTTCACCGAAAAATATTCACCGGTTTTCAAGATATTAGACTTTTACTTTTGTTTACTTTTTGGGATCTCCGCTGTTTCTAGCGACTTTATTTTAGAAGTGCGGCGTTTGCGGCAGATGTTGCGCGCAAATAGCATATACCAATGCGTGCTACAAAACGTTTTAGTCAAACATTTAAAAATCGTTAGATATCTTCGCTGACGTCACACATTCAGAGGGGTATTCCTAAGCATTAGCCCCTCTGAATCAAAATGCTGCAATTTTGAAATTCAATATTTCCGATTTAAGGCATTTCTCGATGTTGTGAGTGCCGAAACCGGTAATTGTGAGCCAGGGACCCCATTTTGGCTATCTCAACTCAAATCTAATGTTAAGGTGGGAGGGTCCCTTTAACCATTGGTGGGGTCAAGGCCGTATAAGAGGGTGGGGTAAGGAAGACAAAAACTTGTTTTTTTCACTACAAGCTGATTATTCTTTTTCGACATGATGTCGCATTGTGAGTGTCTCCGTTCCTGATGAATTTTAGCGTTATTCGATGCGAAGGCCAGAACAGGTTCAATAAGCTTTCGGCCCTGCCCGATGTTCCAAAGGCCCCTCGATAAGGCCAAAGTTTCTGCGCATGCGCGCATTGCCGCAGCCTTGCACGTTTATTCAATCAAAATTTCTTTATTATCATCTCGTTATCATATGTAAGCAATTTCATAACTTTCAATTTGTTTGCCTTTTACTAGCAAAATAACTTTCTGGTATTGGGTCAACATAGTGGTGTAGCAGCAGGAACCATATCTGGCAAAACCCCAGTACCTACATACAGCCAAGGCCCTAAATACACATGGGTTACGGACAAAAGTACGTATCGCTAAAGTACGTAGGACAAAAGTACGTAAGCAAAAGTACGTAGGATTTAAGTACGTATCGCAGAAGTACGTACAGTATAAAGTACGTATGGACAAAAGTACGTCAGGGACAAAAGTACGTATCGCAGAAGTACGTACAATATAAAGTACGTATGGACAAAAGTACGTCGAGGACAAAAGTACGTATCGCAGAAGTACGTACAGTATAAAGTACGTATGGACAAAAGTACGTCAGGGACAAAAGTACGTATCGCAGAAGTACGTACTGTATAAAGTACGTATGGACAAAAGTACGTCAGGGACAAAAGTACGTCACGGACAAAAGTACGTATAGCTTATGTACGTAGGGTAAAAAGTACGTATGGACAAAAGAACGTATCGCAGAAGTACGTAGGGTATAAAGTACGTATGGACAAAAGTACGTCACGTACAAAAGCCTACGTATAGCAAATGTACGTAGGGTATACCTAAAGTAGGGTAGCCTTGGGCAAGACGCCCCAGATAATTTATTTTGCTACATAGGTACCTACTTTTATCTCACATCACCTGGAAGGCCAAATTTGTGCTCAATGTGTTCTTTGGACATTTTACTTTAAATTCCATCCCTCAAATCCATTCACTTATGATCGGACTCCCAGCTAGGAAGTGCTTTGTGAAGCAACTGCAAATGGGGCATTTTGCCCCAACCGTTTGGTATCGCTTTTGTTTGCGTAGCTCTCTTATTTACGGAGTTAGACAGGGGGGGGGGGGGCGAAAAACGCCCCTCCCCGGGCTGCGGTGGTTGGAATTACCAGAAGAGAGGATTTTTCCCAGAACCCTGCCAGTTCCGAGAAACATCGGTGAGGCGTTTTACCTCGGCGGGGCGACTTGCCCCGGTCTACCCTACGTGTGGACAAAAGTACGTCACGGACAAAAGTACGTATAGCAAATGTACGTAGGGTATTAAGTAGTAGTACGTACCCTACCCTTGGGTTAAAGGGACCCTCCCACCTTCAAAAAAGTTAATGAATTGGCATGAAAGTGATGTCACTGGGCTCAGAAAGAGCAAAAACGAATATCTACCAAATTTCATCGAAAAATATTCACCGGTTTTCAAGATATTAGACTTTTACTTTTGTTTACTTTTTGGGATCTCAGCTGTTCCTAGCGACTTTATTTGAAAGTGCGGCATTTGTTGCGCGCAAAGCAGCATATACCACCGCGTGCTACAAAACGTTTTAGTCAAACATTTAACGGACGTTCGAAAGCCTGATGACGTCATCAGATTCCCGTAATGGTTAAGAGATAGGGACCACGCTGGTCCCACCCTGCAAGTAAAGGGAAGAAATTTCTTGAACACCATAAAGCTGCAGGGGTTGCGACCAGGATAAATGGTCGTTTCTGAGCCTGGCCGCAAACTTGGCTATCTCAACTCAAAACTAATGTTAAGGTGGGAGGGTCCCTTTAAGTTGATCAATGTGCAATACCTTTCTTATTCTTTATTTAATGAGCATTTGTTACAAGGCATAGCAAAATTTCTCGATGAGTAAATGGGCGAAATGGACAAAGCTATATTATTTGGTATATGAATTTATCATGAGTTCCCTTATAGTATGGCAACAGAGCAGCAAGAAAAAGTGGCTCAACTTACACTACTATACCCTACTTCTAGCATACGTACTTTATACACTACGTACTTTGGCATATGAACCGTACGTACTTTTGGCAACGTACTTTTTACACTACGTACTTTTGCATACGAACTTTTGCGTACGAACATTTGCGTACGTACTTTTGGTATACGTACTTTATACACTACGTACTTTTGCATACGTACTTTTGCGTACGAACATTTGCGTATGTACTTTTGGCATACGTACTTTATACACTACGTACTTTTGCATACGAACTTTGGCGTACGAACATTTGCGTACGTACTTTTGTCATACGTACATTTTACACTACGTACTTTTGCATACGTACTTTTGCGTACGAACATTTGCGTACGTACTTTTGACATACGTACTTTATGCACTACGTACTTTTTCATACGTACTTTTGCGTACGAACATTTGCGTACGTACTTTTGACATACGTACTTTATGCACTACGTACTTTTGCATACGTACTTTTGCGTACGAACATTTGCGTACGTACTTTTGGCATACGAACTTTATCGCCTACGTATATTTGCGTACGAACATTTGCATACGTACTTTTGTCCTACGTACTTTAGCGATACGTACTTTAGTCCTAAAATCCAATACACATACAGCAGAAAAGCAGCCACCAGGTGTCGCTACAGTCGCCGAACAGATGTCGCGCGCCTCGCCAATCGCCACACTACCGATTTCCATAAAGACGCATATGTACGGATATGTAAAAGAAAGTCGCCCTTAAGGGTTACGCTTACATCCTTTGCTTAAAGGTCGATGGTTGGAAATTGGGAGGGGCTCGGCTATTTTCAACCAATTTTCGACCACGGATATGGCTTTATCACATGATGAGGAACATGCTGATGAGCGTTTTATGTCATACCAGCACAAAAGTATTTTTAATCATTTTTCAAAAATGGCCGTTCTGCCGTATCTTTCAGTGCAAGGTGCCGTCGGTCATCCCCGACGTTACGTCACGCCGGGGATTGCCAGATTTTCCTTCCGCCCCCTGGACTAGCTTTTAACTAGTGATCGCCGTCAATGACGAAGCCGTGCGCATTCGTGCGATGGATAAGTGCGTCGGTAACATACAAATGTGGCCGAAACGGGATGGCATCCTCCAGTACTAATTGGCAGATGCGAAGAACATGGGGGCCCGATCCTAGTGGGCAGTGCCAATCGTGGTTAATTCCGCTTTGAGTGAATAACTGGTGACGGGCAACTATGTGAAATGTGAGGAGAGCTCTTGTGCTGAGCCACCGCATTGACTCATTCAGTTTCTATGCGATTTTGTGATGTGTTATTGTGATGGATTGAGCCTTGAGCAGAGATACCATCTCTAAGGCTTCTGAGTGGACCAATGTGTAGCTAACATCTAACAATTATCCTGTATGTTTTTTATATTGGTAGGTTGAAGGATGGCAGGCTGTAGGTTAGTAGGTGGGGTTAGGTGAGGTTGAAATGTTTTTTTGAATCATAATTGGAAAACAATGGGAACGTTTTTGGGTTATATTACTTAAAGTTGGCTACACATGTGTTTCGATATAAATCTTTTTCAAGCCATAAAGACAAAGTCACTGTAAATAATTCGCCTAAGCATCAAAGTTGTTAAAATAGTTAGCGACACAGATTAAAATTCAAATTGGAATGCTTCACACACGTCGTTTCTCACTTTGCACTTCTCGTTCTTAGATTCTGCAAAATAAGATCAGCCGTAAATCTGCTCAGTTTCACTTTTCCTGCATTGCCATTCAGATTGTCAAAGTTGTGAATATAAGCTGCTTCTACAGCCTGTCCAAGAGCCTGTCTATGCTTCTTTGTCAAACCCATACACAATACAGACATGTCATGATGTCATCCCAGTTGGGGAGATGTCCCGCCTCATCTACGTGTTGCACAAGGGAGTTGGAATAGTGATGTGTGGAATAGTGATCTTTATTTCAAGACATTTTCACACATACATTTTTATTTTGCAATACTATTTTCTTGAAATTGTGTGTGTCGCCAAGCTGTTCATATGCATAGTTGGTATAAGTGACTTGCATTGTTTTCACAGGACTGCTAGTATTGATCAGTTCAAGTGAATCAAGTTCTAGTTGAAGTTCAGCAGCCGAGGTAAGTGAGGACTTATTTTTACTTTAATCCCTTAGCGATTTTAGCTTACAGTAGGTACCTTCTTAAATAGCCTAGTTAATATTCCAATATATAATGGTGACATTTATGATTCTGATCAATAATCACAAAATCAAAAGTTAGGGATACAAAAGACAACCTGATTATATACATAGTTGATATTCAATGATCACAAAATCAAATATAAAGATAGGGGAGAGTGGGGATAAATGCTCAGGGGTTTGTTATGTCATATATCATTCGAAAATGACCATCGGAAAGCAAAAACTTGAAGTTTCAACGGAAGCCGACATCATTTTTCTCCATAAAATATCACTCTTTCTGCTTGAAATATTTTTTTTTTCTATTAAAGGGACTATCCCACCTTTAACATGGGGTTTGACTTGAGATAGCCAAGTTTGCGGCGAGGTTCAGAAACAACTATCTATCTAGGTTGCAACCCCCGCGGCCTCTTGGTGTTGAAGAAATTCGTTCCCTTCATTTGAAAATGGGCCTTGTACAAGGCCCTATCTTCAACATGGAGCGACCGTTAGTGTGACGTCACCTCGTTTAGTCATTCTGATTTAAATGGTTTTGTTCGTTGAAAAATCGCTTAAAACTTGGTCTGAACTTTGTTGTGGTGCCTACAGAGTAAAAAGAATCAGCTTTATGACAGTAATGTGGCCTGGGGAAGGAGGTAATTTTGGGCTGTGACGTCACATATTTGAAAGTTTGTGTTTGGAATATGGGAAGCCTAAGATGTTTAATGAAAAATAAATGCCAGAACCGTGTTCCTGGTCATCCAATCTATAAAGTCGGGCACAATTTAACTGGTTTTAACAACATTTTAGAAGGTGGGATAGTCCCTTTAAGCATTTTCTCGAAGAACTGAAAGGGGGCATCTTACCCCAAAGGGTGGGAAAGACGCCCCCTGGCGTTGGGTAAGATGCCCCCTGCACTATAAGTGACATAAATGGGCACGTGAATTGCCTGAACGAATCAGTATTCCCTTCGATCCTGCAGTAAACACTAAACGCCATCGTAAGGGCCCTCAAAAGTAGCGAGGGATTTCAGAGGTCATCGTTAGGGCCACCAGAGTCCAGCGCGACCAAACAGGCCTCCGTGGTGGCATTCGGAGAACGTTGTGGGGCCCTTATAGGTCTTCACAAGGCTATATAAACCATCAGTCTTCATCAGTCTTGAGGGCTCTCAAGCCCATCGTGGGGACCTAAGATGCCAGCGCAGTCCGTGAAGCCAGCGTGGGAGCCCTCAAAGGATGTCGTGAGAGGCCTTGGAGTTAATAATGGGGCCCACAGAGGCCGTCTCGAGGGCTCTCAGAGTCAGATGCCGCCCAAAAAGTCGCTGTGTGGGCCCAGAGACCGGCATGGGGAGCAACCGACCGTATTGGGCTCTCAATAGTCCTCATAGAGGCGGTTTTGAATTTTCTCCCATGTAGGTATAATGGGGAGTTCGGGGGAAATTGACCTATCCTTAGGTCACCGATATAAAAACTCCGAGATAAAATTTTGTACAAACTATTGTTCTTATCAATCTCTGAAAATTTTAAAGCGATCGGCCACTCGGTGTACCTATGGCATGCGTTGAAACATTTTATGAGGTTAGGTCACTTGAAGTGACCTGGTGACCTGACCTTGAATGTTAGTCCATAATAGCCTTTTTCTGACGGGCTATCCGGCGAACGCACCTAATTTTACCAAATCTGCACCTTATCTCTTTTACAGCAAATATCTTCATTTTATGAGTTTATTTCGATGTTTTAATCGATGGTACTCTCTGATAACATGATAAAGCAGACATATGAGCAATTAGTGCAACCCTAGCTGATAGCTACGAAGACACACGCTGAACCTAATTTGACCAAATCTGCACCTAATGTGCACCAAATGTGTACCAGATGGCTGTCGTAAAAACGGCTAATATTAAGTCCTTGACATTTTTCTTTTTTCAGGTTAACCGTTGCTGTCCTGAGGAGCTCAATGCCGAAGGTATGTGGATTCCTCTTCCACACGATAGATTGAGCCCAAAATTGTACATCAAACATGGGGGAAAACGGCTAATTATAGCACTACAATTAAAAACATTAAGTTCTGAATAAAAAACTACTGACTCGACTCTTCATTACACCCGATGCTACAGACAGTGCTCCAGTAACCGCTTGACTTCGTAACCGAAAGCAAACCGGAAATGAACGGCTGATAGAGAATGAATGAATGGAAATCAATGAATGTTGGTGGCCACTGTAATGCGCAAAAATCACAAACGGTTTCAATGAAACCTTAATTCGAATTACAATAAAATTTGTGATTTCTCTGCATGTATTATTCAGAAAAAGTTAACTACATCGAAGTCCAGATAATCCTATGATCCAGTAGATCCACTAACGAGTGTTTCGTTTTTACAACCAAAGAAAGGCGCTACCCGGAAAATACTCAACTGCACTGGCGGATCCAGGAGGCGGGGGAGGGCATGGGCCAAGCTCCCCTCCCCCCAAAGCCTGGAAGAGGGCAAACATATCTTTTGTCCCCCCCCCCCTAAACGCTTCAAGAAAAAATGAATGTGAGAAGGTAGCGTAGTAGATAGCTACCTACCGGCATCAGCAGCTTGATTCAAATTTCAATAGCGTAGAGAAACTACCGTACTTATGCTCACTATCTTCAAAAGTCTGTCACTGGCGGATCCAGCCGTTTTCAAAGGGAGGGCTCAAAGTAGAAGTGTCCTTTTTGGGGGTCCAGGTAACCTACCCCGCCCCGCAACTCTTCTCCAGATTCCAACAACTACCCGCATGGGGAACTTCAGGGGGAGCAGCCCGCAACAGCCCGCATAGCAGCCAAAAAGCTTTTCCACTTTCTAGCCATATTTGTCTAGGACATTTTACTGCATATGTGATGTACCTATTCTAGGCCATGCTCAGCATATTCATTTTCCATTTTAAAGGGGAATTTTGTTTTGTTTTAGTTAAGAAGTTTCTGGTATTTTTGCTACCCACATAAAAACCACCACAAGATATTTCCTGGTGATGCAATGCAACCCGCTTAAGTCCATGCAGGTTTTGTCTACCCGCTCCTTCATAGGCGGTGGAACGGGGAGGGCACCGGGGCACCGTGTCCCCTTGATTTGGGCATTTTAACATTAGCCCTATGGGCGTTGCATGGAAAGAATGGGACCAAAAGTCGGCAGTGCCCCCCTTAATTGAAGGCGTTCCGCTGCTACTGAGCTCATTGCGGGCTGCCGGGTCGAAAAAGGGCACCTCTAGCTCAAAGCAGGCCAAGAGGTCAGCTCTCCGAAGGTCATCAATAGTTAAAATCCCTCTTTTGAAATAATGGGACTAATTGGGATCGAAAATGAGGATTTCTTCACTTAAAGCTTGCATGCATGTCGTCACCTTTTGTGCCTTGCGGTCCAGTGAAAATTCTAAAGGGGTGAGTTCGATTTGGAAGAGGGCCAAAACATGGTTTGGCAGCCCCTAGCCCTGACTTTGGCCCGATACCCTCCCCCCTGGATCCGCCAGTGGTCTGTGAGGTTGATAAAAGCGTTGTCAGGTCTTGTCTTCACCCAAGAAGGTCTTATTAGTGCATGCCTATCGATTGATGTGTTAAGTTAACCCTCGCCCGTCTAGGGAGGGGGGGGGGGGGTCGGACGGACCCCCTCGTTTTTCAAGAATAACGCGCGTAAAATGCGGTCCATCAGGACAAACTTTCAGTACCCTCGAGTTTATTAATTTTACACCTACCCTGAAAATTTCATGACCCTGACCCAAATGACCCTTGACCTGTGAACTACTTTTCGAGACCATGTTTGGCCGGAATCGCGTTTCGGCGTATGTCGGCTCGGATTAGCCGCGCGTTTGCAGTCTTTTCTTGATTTTAAGCGTTCAAAACTTCAAACAGGTGATACGATGTTGCTCCCATGCATTAGGCCGTCAGGTCAGGTCATTGACCTTTGGTAACCTCGGTTCACTTTTTCGAGTTTTACATGTTTCTAGGCTAGTTTTTTTTTGGAGCTGAATTCGAATTTAGCAACCATTTGAACATTTACGAAGTAGTTTTGGTGCCTTCGTAACATGTTACGAATGTCAGAGGCGGATGACAGGTACTACGAATACCCGTCACGACCCCTACCGGTTGACCTGACCTGACCTGGTCTAAACGCTTAACGACATCACCTGTGATCGAAACTAACACGATATTCGTGATCAGCACCCCGGAAGACCCCTTAGCAGCCACACTTTACGACTTTCTAACAGGTCCCGATTTTCCCGATTTTTGGGTCATTGACCTGACCTGGAAGGTCAACCGATGACCTAGGACCTTAAAATTGGGTATCATTGGCTTCCTGTCGTGACGGGCAACACGCTCTTTTTTCCGCGAAGCTCTAGCTCGATCAGGGGCCAAACGCGAGGGTCGTACCAACGTTTTGCGCATTGTAAATAAATGCAAGGAAGCTACCTTCTAACAGGCTAATAATAGGAAAGCGGCATTTTCCATGTGTATCACTTCATTGTTCGTTTTTGCCTTAAGGTTGTTCGTTGTCACATACAGTTGGGTAACATCGTCTCTTTCGTCTCTGCATAGGGCTATCGTGACCGGCCGTGGCGGCGCGACTACAGCCGCTCACGGAGTCGCAGCAGCAGCCGCGCCCGCAATGATAGTCCCAGGCGGACACCGGAGCGGGCGCGCGGCCGGCGGGACCAGTCGGGGGCGCCGCGGATGTACGTTGAAACAAGGGTGGCCTTGTTTGGGAACAGCCACGTTGCCGCGCGAGCGTTCCCCCTGGGCCGCGACTTGGAGCTCGGGGCTACGCTCGGGCGGCACACCGTCGTCATGCAGTATGAGCGGGGATACACCGCCGGCGGCATGGGCGGCGACTCCGCCGCCGTCCGGCTGAAGACAGCGAGTGTCTGGCCCGCCTACGCCGTCGTCAGCGTTGGCGGGCCGGCGCTGCTCCCGAGGCCGGACGAGCAGGCCAGGCGTCGGCGTCGCCAGGAGGATCGGGATCCGTCTCCGGTGCCTCCGTACCGTAACGCCCCGACCGCCGCCGCCACCGTCATCGGCAGCACGGAGACATTCGTCAGGGCGCTACAACTTCAGATCCCGGGCATCCGCCCGGTGATCGAAAGTGTGGTCCCCCTGGAGGACGCGTCGAGGGCGGGCCTCATGGCCTGCCGCGAACTGTCGGAGTCCCTCCGACTGGTCGCTAAAAACAACGGGGCCCTGTTCCTCGATATAGAGGTGATTGTGCGGCGCCACCTGGCGGGTGGCCCTGCCGGCGGCACTCAGCGCCCGGGCGAACGCCCTCGGCCGGTGAGGTGGCGGCGCAGCCGGCGGAGTCGGCCGCGGGTCCAGCCGCTCCACCGATGGAGGTGGAGGTCGGTGGCGGCGGCGGCGGACCAGATGCCTCTGCGGCCATACGCGCCGCTAAGGACAGTCTCGCTGCCGCCGAGGCGGCTCACAGCTCTGCCACAGTGGCGGCCACTTCAGCAGAAGAGGTGGCGGAAGCGCTTTTATATGCTTCGGAAAACACGACGGCAGCCCGGGTCGTGCGCGTGGCAGGGGACGCCGCGGACGTTACCAGGGCTACCGGGAAGGCGGTAAAGGCCGCGGCCGTCGCCGTCTCCGCCGCTACAACTGCCGCTGCCGCTGCCGCCGCCGCCGCCACCGCCACCGCTGCTGCTGTGCTGTTGCCGCCGCCGCCGCTGCCCCTACGGTGAACGAACCGTGGGTGTCGGGCTGGGTCCCGGGTCGTCCCTCTCCCGTGTTCGAGTCGGCACCTTCACGGCATACGACAGTGACGGGATACACCTGACCGCGGCGTGCTACGCAGCGGTCAGGCATGAACTCTGGGGAATCGTTGTGGCTGACTTCAAGGCACAGTGATTCTCCAGCCCCCCCCCCCAAAGGGCCTCTATGAGTTTCAGGTGTGCACATGTCAGGCTGAATACAGCACGGATGTGTTTTTACATGCGTTCCATACCTTTTCTATATGATGACTTGATTTTATGATTTTGTGTTATGCGATTCGTGGCACCACATTGTTGTGGCTCGCCTGCCGCGGTTGCCGATCGGCCGCCACGCGCCGGCCCGGTGGACCTGCTTAGTTCAATGATCAGCTGATCGTAGTTCGTTGGCCAGCCGCCAGAGGCGCTGATTGTGCTTCTCGTGACGGGTGCAGTTATTTTTTTACATCTTAGTTTTTGTCGCCGCGTTTTTAGACGTTTTTCGGCGCACTGCTGTTGAAATTATACAGGCCTATTTTACAGCTATTTTTGATTCACAAAACTGCTGCAATTTTTGAAACTTTTTTTTCTGCATATTGACATTTTGATGGAATTGGAATGCATTATAAGATGTTTATTCTTAAATCTTGAATGCCAATATAATAACAATGTGAATCGAGCCACGCTCGTAGCGAAATATTACGAATCAATGATAATAACAGTAACCGGCAGAAAATATGTAGTTACCGCGATTGTATAAGATAATACTATATATTCCGCCTGAAATTGACAGCAGATACCACGAGAATAATAGCCTATACAAATATTGAAATAACTGAAAGCTCATAATACCCACTTAGGACTGCTAACGCTGACCATTTTCTTCGAACATTAAATGCTTACCATACCATAACATCTGAAGAAAATGAACTTGAACCTCGAAAAGCGAGTGTTTAGTTGTCGTTTATCGGTTCGAAGTGAAAGAGCTTATGAATATCAACGCGATTTATTTTAGACAGGTGCGAATGGGCCGAGAGAGAGATCGAAACGTAAACAAGTATGGCGAGCGCCAGCCCACGTCCCATGCGCCAGTCACGCCGCTTGGCGCGCACGGTCAGCTGGCGCCGGCAGGGGCGCTCACAGGCACCTGGCCCAGTGGGGTCGCAGAGGCGGTCCAAGTAGGGGGCCTCGGGGCGGCCTATACACAAACACAACATCTCCCCCTCGAGACAACAGTCGTGAAACCGCCAAAACACAACACTGCACGACGTTGTCTCACTCCTCATACGAGGTCGCACCCCAACAAACGAACAGACGATCGGGGCTGGCACACACGACTGCTGCGACTCATGGCGGCGGGCGCTTGTTCCGGCGTCCGCAGCGGGCGCGCCCGTTGTCGCCCGGGAGGTCACCGGTAGGCGGCGCTCCGGTGTCGGGTGGCGGCCACGGATCACAGCCAGCGGCGTCTCCGGCCCTCCCCTGAACCGGGTCCACGAGCGGCGCCAGACACGCGTCATCCTCAGCACAGTCGGTCTGTCCCATGTCCGACTGCAGCGGCGACACGGCGTCACTGACGACCTCTTCTCTGTCCCTGCTTTGCGTCGGCGGGCCTCCCACCAGCGGCGGCGAGGCTCCGTAGGCGTCATCAGTCTCACCGGGTACGGTGGGCTGTGTCACGGAACAGTCGGTTTGGCCGGTGTCCACCGGCGGCGGTGACACGGCGGGGCCGGCAGCTGCACCTGGGGCCGTGCTCAGCGTTTGTAGGCCTCCCGCCGGCGGCAGCGAGGCCCCGTGGGTGTCGGCTGGCCCGCTAGACTGCCCTGCGGTGGACTCAATCTGGCCGGTGTCCGCCGGCGGCGACGACACGGCGGGGCCGGCCGCTGTACCTTGGCCCGTGCTCGGCGTTGGGATGCCTCCCACCGGCGGCGGCGAGGCTCCGTAGGCTTCAGCGGCTCCGGCCGGGCCTGCGGGCTGCGCCGCAGTACCCCCGGGTTGGTTCGTGTCCGCCGGCGGCGGCAACACGGCGTCACCAGCGGTTTTGTTTCCGTCGCCGGTCCGCGTTTGTAGACCTCCCGCTGTAGGCTGCGCTGCGGTACAACCAGCTCGGTCCGTGTCCGCCTGCGGCGGTGACACGGCGTTATCAGGGGCTGCCTCTCGGTCCGTGGTCTGCGCCGGCCAGCCTCCCGCCGGCGGCGGGCAGGCTCCGCGCGCGCCAGCCGGCTCGGTGGGCTGCGCCGCGGCACGCCCGGCTCCTCGGCCCGTGTCTGCCGGCGGCAACGACACGGCGGCGCCGGTGGCTACCGATGGGCCTCCCGCCGGCGGCGGCGAGGCTCGGTACACTCGGTCCGTGCTCCAAGTTGGGATGCCTCCGGCCGGCGGCGGTGAGGCTCCGTAGGATGCGGTAGCTCCGACCGGCTCAGTCGGCTGCGCTGCAGTACTGCCGGTGCGGCCCGTGTCCGCCTGCGGCGATGACACGGCTTTGTCAGGGGCTGCCTCGACGTCCATGGTCTGCGCTGGCCAGCCTCCCGCCGGCGGCGGGCAGGCTCCGTGGACGTCAGCAGCGTCACTCAGCTCGGCGGGCTGAAGCGCAGTGTGCCCGGCTTGGCCCGTGTCCGCCGGCGGCGGCAACACGGCGGTGCCGGCGGCTACCGTTACTGGCGCCACCACCGGTGAGTCGCGTACTTTCGTCGCTGCAGATGTCGCCACTGGACGATCAGCCCTCTGGTGGCACACAATCTCAAAATGCCCCGGTTCGCCACACGCACGACAGATGGCGCCAGCGGCGCGACACGTGTCTCCGCCGGCGTGCTGGCGACGGCCACAGGCAGGGCAACGATCAAGAAACTGATGATCTGTGGCGGTGGCGGAATGGGCGACACTCGGCCGCCTGCGCCTCTTGTAGGCCGGCAGGCGCGCCGCGGAATGTCCCTCGTTGCCGCGGAGGTCTGGGCACGTGACACGGGCACCATCGCTCGCCCGACAAACGTTCACGGCGTATTTGAGCGTCAGCTCAAAGTCCTCCAGCCTGCGGCTCACCGCTCCTAAATCACTGTCGTGAACACTGCACTCGGCACGGTCGTGGCACGTCGATGCCGACTTCGGTTGCGCGGTCGGGGTCGCCGACACCGGCAGGCAGACAGTCCGGCGGGCGGCGGCAGCTGGTCCAACGGATCCATCAGCGCCTCGCTCAGCCCCCGACTCTGACACTCCGGTCGTCGCGTCCGTCCCCGCGGAGGGCTCCCTGGTTAGAAGCCTCTCCAAGCGCTCCAGGCGCTTGTCGGCGTCGGCGGCTCTCTTCACTTGCCTCTCCAGCAGTGCCGTCAGTTCTTGAATGATAGTCATCGCGGTATGCTCAATCACGTATTAATTTACAAAACCGACCGCGCCATGTTTAGTTGTCGTTTATCGGTTCGAAGTGAAAGAGCTTATGAATATCAACGCGATTTATTTTAGACAGGTGCGAATGGGCCGAGAGAGAGATCGAAACGTAAACAAGTATGGCGAGCGCCAGCCCACGTCCCATGCGCCAGTCACGCCGCTTGGCGCGCACGGTCAGCTGGCGCCGGCAGGGGCGCTCACAGGCACCTGGCCCAGTGGGGTCGCAGAGGCGGTCCAAGTAGGGGGCCTCGGGGCGGCCTATACACAAACACAACAGCGAGTTGTCCAGTTTCAGTCTCAGTTTGTGCGGTACTGGGATACATTCATTATCAGTGAATCAAATAAAAATTGTCCGGGGCATCATGCTGTGATTATATGAACCCGTTAATATGTATAAAATCTAGTTATTGGCCAAACGTAACGGCCACGGACCGTAGGTTTACGACCCCGAAATTTAGCGAAATGAAGTACAAGTTCAAGCAGTTTCAATAATGCTGGTGCGTGGAGTTGAATAGTGATGTAAACGTGGCCACAGTCTACAAACACGATAACAAAGATCGATTGCGCTTCGCTCAACCAGAGCCATGCTCGTTCTTGCTCATGAAACAGTGCATCCCCATTAAATGAAAAGTCTGAACGAATGCATTCAGGTTCCTACCTCTGAATCACCTTATATTGAGATCCGTTTCTTAACAAGAACACAAACGCAGCCCATCAATTTGTCAGTACTAAGGCAACAGCGTCTGACAAGTGACAACGCATCAAATGGCCAACTTCTGACACTATCTACCAATAAGGTTACGGCAATAAAATTGCATTGCAAAATGCAAATAATATTGCACCATTTCCAAGCGCAGCTTGAAACCTAGTGCGACCAGCTAGTGTCATTTTCACAACCAAGTGCAACCAGTTAGTGTCTCGAGACACATTCCAACTGCATAGATACCGCAGTAACCCATTAGGGGCGAAAGGAAACACATGATTTGTGTACGACCAGCGTTCTGTCAGCGTACGACGCATAAAGCAAACTGCTAAAAAAAAACTGCGATCCCGAACAACACAACACAGAGCTCAGAAACGAATGGTTTACAAAAGTCTACGACTGACGACATCGAAACAGTACGTTCATCGGGACTATTCACATGACACGCTCAACCCAGCTGGGTTATGGGTACTAATTGCGCTTCAAATTGACCTCTGGCTCTGACAGCCATTTACTTACGCTAGTTTGATGCATAAAACTGTACATTGAAACTCAAGCGGCAGCACATAGGTCTCCATCAAGGTGGTTATATACAACAGAGCACCTCGCTAAAACGAGCGCGAGCCGCACTGTCACACTGACAGTTAACACTGAGCCGCGAGTCGTGACAGTCGCACTGCGTCATATGCACGCAGATGTCGCACTCACGGCACCGTTGCTGGCACTGCACTGCGGGTGGACACGCGCGGTGCAGTAGCTCCACGGTGTGCGTCTCACCGGAGGGATTACCAGTCTCCGACCGGACAGTCTAGGCGGGAAGTGCGGTGTCTTCAATCATGACCGCCGTCCCCGTCTCCGCGGAGTGCCGCACGGCGGCGACGCGGCGGCGTCGGATCTTGAGCTGGTGGACACTGGACTCCTGCCACAGCTGCCAGCTTCAGCCCTTCAGCATCGTGTCATCAGCAAACTCCAGCAGAGCCCCAATGCAACTGGGAAAATAAAATTTATGCTGTTAAGCCAAATCAACCAAAACATTTCCTTGCAGAGGATTCTCTTTGGCAGTTCAGCAAGATCTGTGATATCCATGGCCGTGACCGTGACTTGTGAGGTGAATTATGAGGTGAAAGTTACTAAGAAGCAGTTTTTTTTTAGAAAACAGCTTCAATCCATGTTTGCCTGATTCTAATCTCAAGGCAACATCTCATAGTTTTGACAGCATGAAATTTCATATGAAACCATATTGAGGTTACAATTTCCATAATCTTGTCACAAACAGTGCACTTTAATATGGCTAACACCAAATCATCCAACCTTGTATCTTTATCTGGTGAAACTCAAGGAACCAATAAAGCAAACATTTTCTGAGTAAAACATTTAGGCATTTGACAAGCTCGACTACTGCCATGCAACCTAATGCTCGTTGATTTGTTTCGCCTCAATTTTTGGAGATCCTCTTTTCTTACCTTTCTTTGGTCCATCCGACAATTCCCCACTCGCTGATCCAGCACCGGATTTTACCTCTTTTTGCTTTTTATCACCGTTTCCACCATTTTCGTCTTTTTGAGACAAACTCGCCGCATCTTTTGAAGCGTCCTCGTTGCTCTTAGAGGTCACTCTTGTTCTTCCCATTTCGATTGGTATCTGGCCTTTTTTGTTCAGTTTTCTTTTCCAGCACCTTCTTTAAATTGGCATTTCACCGTTCCACTTTGTTTATGTGCGATAATTCGATCAAAGACACTCTGAGGCCTTCCTCCGCACTATTTCTTCCAGCTGTGACCTTGGCCTTGACCGCTAACACAATCCGCTGCGAAATGTGGTTTCACCCAAAATGCCAAAATATCTCAGATGATGCTTTTTGGGCACTTGATGAGTATGACCTCTGCTTTTTGTGCTGCAAATGTCGCCCCAAGGTCAAAGATTTGGGGAAGGCAGAAACCATCAACAGCAACAAAATTGAGGAGATGGAGAAAAACATCCTTCAGGCAATCAATGATAAGAATGTTGATATAGAAGTGGAAACAAAGCTAGACCAAAGACTAGATCTCTTAGAACAAAAAATGAAAGAACAAATGAAGACTCATCACGTCGAACTAGAAAACTTATCTCGAGAGCTCAAAGGGCAGATAGACTCTGTCAAAGCAATGCCAAAGTATACGGAGGAAATTAAGAGCAGTGCCCAGGAACTGAGAAACTACATGAAGGCACATGACGAAAAAACAGTGAGAGAGAGAAACATACTACTCCATAATATACCTGAGAGCAAATCAAGCAATCCTGAGTTGAGAAAGCAGTACGACCAAGACAGCTTCCATAATGTAGTTGCGGCGCTCCTAGGAGAGGGGATGATCATTGAGGTGGAAAATGTGATCAGACTGGGAAGAAGGAATGAAGACAACAAAACCATGGAAGATCAAAAACCTCGACTGATGTTGGTCAAACTCAGAGACCAGAGAGATGTTGAACAGCTCATGAAGAACAGATGGAGCCTCAAGGACAGAGGTTTTCCAAATATATACCTTACCAGAGATTTGCCACCAGAAGAACGAGAAGCTCGGAGGAAACTCAGGCAGGAATTGGCTGAAAAGGGAAAGGAAACCCACATGATATTTCGGGGCAAGGTGGTCCCCAGACAAGGGAGAGATTCTCCAGGAGAACAACAAAACAGGCAAGTCAACCACAGGGCCTCATAAAAGGGATTACGTGATTGGGAAAAGTCATTTAAATTGTATGTACACCAACGCAAACAGTTTGAGAAACAAACATGAAGAATTACTCAGTAGAATTCAAATCAGTACGCCAGATGTTATAGGCATAACTGAGACATGGACCAAAGATGACTTCTTGTTGCATGGTTATCACCCTGCATTAAGGAAGGACAGAGCTGAGGGTCAGGAAGGTGGAGGGGTCATGCTTTTCGTTCGAGACAACATAAGGCTGACAGAATGTTTTGAACTAAACGGTTCCATGTTCGGTGAATCCGTTTGGGGTATTGTAAGACCAAGCCTATCAGTCAAAATACTTATAGGGATATGCTACAGGAGCCCTTCAAGTTCACCCGAGAACAATGACTTGTTATTGGAACTTTTCAAGCAAATTGATCAAATAAATGCAAATTGTGTGCTTATCATGGGAGACTTTAACTATGGCCAAATAAATTGGAAAGGCGGGACCTCCCGAGGGCCATTGGACGGCCATGCAACCAGGTTCTTTGATGTCGCACAAGACATATTTTTACACCAGCATGTAGACTTCCCCACAAGATTTCGGGAAGGCTGTGTACCATCACAGCTTGACCTCGTCTTCAGTGACAATGATATGGCAGTAGACGAGCTAGTCAGTGAGAGTCCACTGGGGAAAAGTGACCATGTGGTTTTAACATGGAAGTATTTCTACACAGACACAGCAAATGGTACTCACAGAAAAAAGTCAACTCTGGGCATCCAGAGGAACTTCAGCAAAGGAAACTACCAGCAAATGAATCATGATCTAAACAATGTGAACTGGGCTGAGATTGAGACCCTAGGGGTTGAAGCTTGGAGGCTGTTCAAAGCTCAGATTCAAACAGAAGTTGCCAAGCATGTCCCATTAAGAGGCAAAAGAAGCATGAAACTAGAAAAAGCACCTTGGTGGTCACCAAAGTTGAAGAAGGAGGTCAAGAGGAAGCATGCATGCTGGAAGCACTACACCGAGGTGAAAACTGCGGAGGCTTTGGAAGAGTACAAGACTCAAAGAAACCGCACCTCAAAGATGCTGAGGAAAGTCAGGAGAGACTATGAAAAAAGCATCATTGCAAAATCAAAACAAGAACCAAAGAACCTCCACAGATACATTCGAGCTCAGCACAAAGCGAAGGTCACAGTGGGTCCTCTTGAAAAGCATGATGGGTCTCTGGCACAAAATGATAATGAAATGGCTCAAATTCTCCAAGATTTTTTACAAAGTGTCTTTGTAGATGAAGACAAGACGAAAATCCCGAACCCAACACCAAGAGTGGAGGATGAGAGGAAATGGCTCAAATTCTCCAAGATTTTTTTTTCAAAGTGTCTTTGTAGATGAAGACAAGACGAAAATCCCGAACCCAACACCAAGAGTGGAGGATGAGAGGAACTTTATGAACGATGTGACAATCACTCCAGACAAACTACGGAGCGTAAATTAAGCCGTTTCACAAAGCCAAAACTGGAATTGTTTACACCTCCGTAATAAGCACATTTGCGTAGTTACCGTATTTTATCAAGTGTCCTACAAATTACAATTTCATGTCAACACTTATTTTTTTTTACGAGAAATTATAAAACAATTATGTTGAATTTCAATCTAAAAAAATATTTATGAAAAAACAAAATTGATCTTGATGACCATCCTTTATTAAATCAATATATTGAAAACAGCAGAAAGCCAGCTAAGCAGAAGTGCCTAACGACGAAAGTGGCGCGGCGCGGCGAATAAACAAAATTCCGATAGTGGCCACAAAAAGCGACTGGTACAGAAGATTTGCAGTTTCTTTTTCTCATTTTGGCTGTTCGTTCTTCCTCACCGGGCTCAACATTATAAAATATATCAAAAATTAGCTTCGAATCTTCACATTAATTCAAATTCACGCAACATTTTTGTGCGTAGTTTACACCACTGATATCAAGAGCTTGATAAAATATTTGGCGTTAATTACGTCGTTTTATGAAACCCAAATGGCATCAATTGGTCCGGAATCGAGCATTTGCCGTAAATGAAGCTCCGTAATTTCGATGGCGTGAATTACTCCGGTCTCCGGCTTTATGAAACCGAATTGGCATCAAATACGCCAAATCTGGCATAATTGACGGAACGCCGTAAGTAATTCCTTTTATGAAACGAGGCCTTGGTCTACAAGGAACTGAGTGACCTTAACCCTCAGAAGGCTGCTGGACCTGATGACATAAAACCAATTGTACTAAAAAAACTGTGCAGGATCACTGGCATCGCCATTATGTGCTCTCTTCAGGAAAACCCTAGACGAGGGTAGGCTGCCGGAAGAATGGAAAACTGCCAAAATCACTCCAATATTCAAGAAGGGATCCAGAAGCAAGGCGTGTAATTACCGACCAGTAAGTCTGACCAGCCAAGTTTGTAAGATTCTTGAGAGGATCATTCGAGCGCAACTGATGCATCATATGGAAATCAACAACTTGCTCAGCAAACATCAACATGGCTTCACCACCCGGAAATCATGCCAGTCAAACTTGCTGGAGACCTTTGAGGAATGGACAGAGGCACTGGACAATGACTTGGATCTGGATATAATATTCCTCGACTTCAAAAAGGCGTTTGACACGGTCCCCCACGAAAGACTAATCAAGAAGCTCAAGAGCTATGGTATAGCTGGCATGATCTCTGACTGGATAGGAGATTTCCTACGAGACCGCAGACAGCAGGTATGTGTTGGTGAAGGACTATCCGAGTGGGGTCAAGTCAAGAGTGGGGTGCCTCAAGGTTCTGTGATAGGACCAACGCTATTCCTACTATATGTGAACGAGCTGCCGGAACTAGTAAAGAGCGGTATCAAACTCTTTGCTGACGATACAAAAGTCTATCGGACCATCAATGGAGATCAGGACACAAAGGATGAAGTACTGTCTTCATCCTTTGTACTGTCTTCAGTACAAAAAAAAGTACTGTCTTCATCCAGTACTTCTAGGTCACACAGGAAGACCTAGAAGTACTGTCCAAATGGTCCGAGGATTGGTTGCTCCAGTTCAATGTAGACAAATGCAAAGTGATGCATTGTGGTAGAAAGAACCAGAGGGCAAACTACACCTTAACTCAGGATGGAATTGAACACCGATTGAAGAAAACAGAGCAGGAGAAGGACTTGGGAGTGTTAGTGGAGAGCAACTTGAAACCTACATTGCATTGTCATCAGGCGGCCAACAAAGCAGCAGCGGCACTTAGAAGGATAAAAAGAGCTTTTGTCAACTTTGACAGTAGCAGCTTCAAGATGCTATACACAACGTATGTGCGGCCTCACCTAGAATATTGCATGCAAGCAGTTGGTCCCTACATGGCCCAAGACTTCAAGGAACTCGATAAAATCCAGCGCAGAGCAACCAAACTGGTAAGAGGGCTGAAGAATGTACCTTATGAGGAGCGACTTAACCCTATTCCTGGCGGGCTCCGCCGGGACAAGAAACTGGCGGGGGGGGGGCCGATTCGGCCCCCCCCTGAGATCTCGAGAACGAAGCAAGATAGCGACAAGCGGTAAACGGCATCGGATACGCACGGCCAAGATCTACAATTTTTACTAAGGTCATTTTCAGGTCAGGTCAAAGATGACGTCACAGGGGTCGAAAAAGTCAAAATGGCGGCACTAGATATGGAGAGAGTTTTTCTCGAATAACTTTCGAATTAGTCAAGATAGGAACAAACTAAGGGCATCATCGTGATCCTCTCGTCAATCCGCATCGAATGATATATATGTTGACCTCGAAAGGTCAAGGTCAAAGGTTGACCTCAGGTCACGTGACCTCGAGGTCATCATGTATATCATTCGATGCGTCTTGACGAGCTGAACACAATGAGACCATCCACGCGTCTGTATCTTGTTCCTGTACGGAGTTATTGGCCAAAAACCTTTGGTGACCTTTGATGACGTCACATGACCTCACAGCTGCCCAACAGCAAAACAGACCTCAAGGTAGTGAAGGTTGATCGTATATGAAGTCATGTATGGTATATGGGGCCATTCCGACCCGTTTTAGTGGTAAAAACAGGGAGTTGATTTTCCCCCCATTGACTTATAATGGGGAGGTCGCGAAATTGACCTGACCTTAGGTCACCGATATCAAAATTCCGAGATAAACAAATTGCACATACTGGTACCCTAACTAAACCCTGAAGAGAAGAAATTGATCGGTCAAAAACTCTAGCTCTGGCGTGATTGCAAACTTTTCTGAGGTAGCGTCACCAAACCGCCTCTGGTGACCTGACCTGAGGTCAGATCAACTCAAAATTTTCAGACATGTTGCGTAGAAGCCTTTTAGGAAAAGTCAGAAAATTTGAGCTTCCTAGCTCAACGCGTTTGGGAGATATAACCAAAAAACCTCAAGGGGGGGCTCCTGAGGCCCCCCCCCGCCAGGAATAGGGTTAAGCGGCTGAAGATTTATGACATGAAAAGGAGGCTGCAAAGAGGCGATCTGATACTGGTGTTCAAAATCATGAGAGGGATGACTGGACTAGAGTTCGACAAGTTCTTTGAAGAGAACACAGAGGAAAGAACAAGAGGACATAACAAGAAACTGAAAGTACAGAGAGCCAGACACAAACCGAGAGCAATGGCCTTCTCAAGACGCAGTGCAAGGCTATAGAACTCCAGGTAAGGACACCAGCCGTTTGACCTTGAACGCCGCCGGCCGGCCGATGACGTCATTGGAGGCAAGCCGGCTCGGCGGACGCATCGAGCGAGCGTATAACGGAGGAGCGTTGGGACGTTGCGGGAGCCGGGGAGAGATTTTAAAGCGTTTGCATACCACCATTGTTATGTTGATTGATCTAGACTGCATTCTTATAAAGCTCGACGCATCTTAGGCCTGGATGGTGCGTACATTCGTAGAACGGTCTGACGTCCGTGGTCGAAGCTGTCTACTCTATATGTACCAAAAGACGCCAAGACCGGTGCAATAACGGCGACCCGATCCCGTCTCTGGCGATTCTAGGACTCGTTAGGACCCAGGCCGAGTCTGACCCGTCTATTTTTAGGGAAACAGGGTGGGTGAATTGACAACCGAATACAGATGGTTAGAATTGATCCCGTCGTCGAGCGATGGTTTCTACTCTATATGTACCAAAAGACGCCAAGACCGGTGCAATAACGGCGACCCGATCCCGTCTCTGGCGATTCTCTGGCGATTCTAGGACTCGTTAGGACCCAGGCCGAGTCTGACCCGTCTATTTTTAGGGAAACGGGGTGGGTGAATTGACAACCGAATACCGATGGTTAGAATTGATCCCGTCGTCGAGCGTTGGTTGATTGACAGACAACACATGTAGTGGGCGGATAAGCATCAGGGATAATGCCTGAACGTAGGCAAGCATAATTGGTGTGCCATATTGTTTAGGAATATAAAATCGTAACGGAGGTCCTTGAGGATATTATTTCTACATAACGAGGATTCACCACCAGTGAAATTACTACTGTTAAACCCTCGGTCCCGGGCAACGCCGGGGAGCTGCAGTATCCGGCGGCCACCTCGTCGACTCGCAGGTCCTGTGGGCTTCCGTCCGTGATGCTTTAGTGCAGGGTATATTGAGTGACTTTAGTGCTTCACCCAGAGGCACGGATAGAGCAGTAGGATGTGGGGTGAGGTGTCTGTACGCCTCTTCATTGTAGGTACGACGCATACAGCGCCCAGTCCCGCCGAAGCTCGATAATCGACCGTGACATATTCTTAACTGGCGGATCCAGGAAGCGGTCTTGAACACATCGGGGGGCATATACCCTAAAAAAGGTTTCTGTGAATTAAAAAAACATCGGATTTCGATTCCTTGCGCACTACTGTGCAGTCCGATCAATAAACTTTTCCTCATAAAAGTTGTGAAGTTTTCGTTTTATTCTCGAAAAACGATTTCGGACGCTGCCCCGGATGTGGGCCTGTGGGGGATAACATTTGTCCCAAATGCCTTCCCTTGCAATTGCCAGCGGGCTGCCCCACCCTGAGCTTAACTAAAAACGTCTTAAAATCCCACCAGAGAGCCGAATCCGATAACTCATCTCTGGCCCGTCTAAATTACTACGCACCGTACGGCGCCCGGCCCCGTCGGAGCACTGATCCGACCGTGATATTTTTGGTTTTCCCCCATCCCAAGCTCCATTAGAAACGTTCTCTCTCCCCATCCAATTGCTCATGATGTCATTTGAAATTCAATACCTACCTCATCTCTGTCTGCCCGCCCATACATTGCACACCTTACGGCGCCCGGCCCCGCCAGAAGGATCCTAGCGCGCTGAGTGGTTGCCTCCAGCCGCGTCATCGCGAGGCCCCGCGGGGCCCGCAAATGAATACATTGCGTGAATAGCCGTGTCGCCCCCCTGACGCAGTGTGCAGCACTGGAACTCTCTGCCGCAAGGTGTGATCGAAGCCGAAACTGTTGACAGCTTCAAGAACAGGCTAGACCGACACTGGGCCGCAACCATTCCTGAGTAATTTGTCTTTAAATCACGGCCAATGACCTATGACCGATGTGGACACCAAATAGACCATTGTCTAATCCTAGTCCACTGAACCTATACCTATACCTATACAGATTAAATACCTACTTTTCAAATATAAATTTGGTAGTTCAATATATAATGAAATACCCAGCTCAATAGAGGCAATGATGATAATGACAGCATGTAAGCAAAGTAAAAATCAAATCAAATATTTCTTCTACAGAAAAAAGCACTTGTACCCACTCAACTTAATTTTACTACATCACTTATTTGAATTATCAGTCATCACCAGACTTGTAAAAAAACTTTATAGATATTATGCCACAAAAAATAAAAAAGTACCTGAAATTGCACACTTTAGGCACCAGCCACTGGAGCGGTATCAGTATGATGGGGTCTCGTAACTTGAACGTTCAGTCTGTAAGAGCATGCCTGACTTGACTTAACGGCTTTGAGGCATCACCTTTGCAGCAGCTCCTCCTATTCTTTTTTTAACACAAACTTAAACTATCAAATTACCATGCTATGATGATGAGGTGGCTGGTTTCGGGCGCATGAAAAGTAGCAGCCCTTCTTTCATTCTATTTCCTTTTCATATGCTGCACAAAACGTTTTTCTTCCACGTTCCTTCTGTCATTATAAAAAATAATAGGTATCTAATTGCTTCACTTCTTCTTTATATTCCAAGTATTGCTGCTGCAATTCATCACATCTCCCGTTAGTAAACCATTGCCCTATGGCCGCTTAAGTAAATAAGCGGAATGCGCCAGAAATTGTCAAAATCGCGCCAAAATAGCAAACTAAGATGAGAAAAAATAACCGCACCCCTCGTGACGGCCTTGGTGGCGGCGGGTTGCCAGCCTAGGGAGAAACAGATCGTTTGCATTGCTACCTTGTGGTTTAAATAAAGTCCAAGGAACCCGTAACAACATTATCGCTTTATTTGACACGCATGGGTAACGCGCAAACATAACATAGCGTAAGCTGCGGACTCCGCAGCTAAGCTCCGCCCGCAGTATTTCAAAAGTTAACCGAGGTTTGAAACTCACTGAAATTCAAACACCTGCAACTTTTGAAATAGTGCAGGCCGAGCTTAATTTTTAAGATATTCGTAATGAGGAGCATGTAATGTATCCGCATACAAATTTTGACGAAAATCGGAGGGGCTCACCGAATGACCTTGAAAATCCGCAACTTTGTGACTCCGTAACTTAAAAAATATGGCGGGCCGAGCTTTAACTTTTATGATATTTGTAATAAGGAGGATGTAGTATATCCGTATACCAATTTTGGCGGAAATCGCACGGGCTCGCCCAAATGATATTGAAATTCGAACTTCCGTAACTTCGTAAATATGGCGGGCCGAGCTCAGATTTTGGGTTCATCGTAATCTGGACGTTACGTACTATCCACTGACCAAGTTTGGTCGAAATCGTAGGGGCTCGCCTGATTCCGAATCTTAAGATTATAGATTAAGATTCATTTACATCTAACTTGACGACCGTTCTAGGTTCTCGCACCCTCCTCGAGACCCGGCTCTCACACGATGATCGGATGTCAGTAGGATGTGCCAGGGTTAGTTCGACGTTGTTCAGCGGTGTAATTTAGACGTGCTGATTCGGCTCAGCTGTTTTCTGTGCCTTCTGAGGCTCTGAGAAGACCATGTCTCGCCGTCAACAGTTCGTACCTGACGCGCCAAGACGCCGCCTGCAGGCTTTTTGTCTGAGGTGGCGAGGCTTGTCAATGAACCATCATCTGATGAGTCCGATTCCGCCGATTCCGAGACGGCTCTGACGGAGCTGAACAACAAGGAGAACGGGAAAGTGATGATGAGGATGTTGTACATGCATATGTGATCGACCGTACAGAGGAAGAGACACAAGATGAAGACGCAGAGACCAGCAAGGGCTAGAGTTGAGCTGACTCGATCTCAGCGAAAGCTCGAGGAGGCGGAGCTGGTCCCATTTGATCTACCGCCGGATGGTCCGTATGAAGCATACGGTGCTCGTCAGGCAGTCACTGCTACGTGGTCGACCGACTTTCCAACCAACAGGCGCCGGACTGACCGCACCAACATCATGAGGGAACGTCCTGGCGTTCGAGGTCGGGCAAGGAATGTGAGCAATGAGGTTGACGCCTTCAAACTGTTCCTCACTGACGCTGAGATAGCTAAAAAAACAACAACAAAGAATCTGCAAGAAGAGAAAGCCAAGTTTCAGACAATGGCAAGCGAATCGACTCAGCAGCAGAACAGTCATCTCTTCAACGACGTCTCGCACGAGGAAATGTCTGCTTTCGTCGGGCTCAACGTCCTCGGGTGCTTTTACAGCAAACTGAATGTCCCTCAGCTCTTCGACACCGCCATGGGTCCTGCCATTTTCAAGGCGACCATGGCTGGACGTAGGTTCTCTACCATCCTGAGGAACCTGACATTCGATGACCGTGAGACACGAGAAGGGCGCAGGAAAGGTGACAAATTTTGTCACATTCGCGTTCTCTTCAACTCGTTCGATGGAAACCTGCGCAAGAGCTTTGTCCCATCAGAATGCGCGACAGTCGACGAGAGTCTGCTCCGGTTCAGAGGGCGGTGTGCTTTCAAAATGTACATGCCCAGTAAGCCTGGAAAGTACCAGATACTTTTCAGGACGGTGGCTGATGCGACGTACAGCCCTCTGCGGACTGGTAGGTATTCTTTTTTTTCGACAAAACCGATAATAGCTCAAAGGCTAAGTTATCGGTCGGTCGGATCTCATTGCATAAAGATGCGCCATGCTCCACTCCTTCGATTGGTTCTATCACTGAACAAAGTATATGACTAAAATAGCAACAAAATGCAAAAGTTTGTTTTGGGGGCAGATATAAACTTTTGTGTGTTGTTGCCAAATTAGCTGGAAAATGTATACCAAAATAAGCCCAATCTAAGGTGCGGAGTCTCGCGCGTCTTGCTGTTACGATTTCCGAGTGACCGTTAGCATAGTATTCGCGTTATTCTCCGTTTTGTCGAAAAAGAATACCTACCACGCAGTTTGCAGAGGGCTGTACGTACAGATACATGTGGAAGATCTGGCCCTACCCGGGCCGTCCCGAGTCACCTGAGCTCTCCCCACCTAACGATAACGTACCAGCAATGGTGAAATTACTGGTGGAAGACGTGGCCGGCAGTGGGCGAAATGTAACGTTTGATCGTTGCTTCACCTCTGTGCCTCTCGCTGAGGACATGGCAGCAGCCCGACTCACCGTGGTGGGCACAGTCAACAAGAACCGCAAGCTGCTGACGAAAGCAATGACAGACCCACGAGGACGGACTCCAGGCTCGAACCTCTTTTGCTGCAGAAATGGGGTCACGCTGGTGTCTCACTGTGCAAAGCCCGGCAAGGTCGTGCTTTTGATATCTACTCAGCATCAGGAACCGCTCGTCGACACCCAGAGTGGAAAGCCTGAGATCATGCTTTTTTACAATGCCACGAAGGGTGGTGTCGACGTGATCGATGCCATTGTGGAATCGTATATGGGAAAGCCGGCGCTAAGCCGCTGGCCAACCGCTGTAATCTTCCTCATGATTGGTATCGCGCAGGTGAACGGCTAGACGATTCTCCTCAACCGCGGCAAGGGTGCTGTCGAGGTACGCAAGGGAGTCAGGACATGCTAACTACTCAGGACATGCTACTAAGTCTCGGTCGTGGCCTCGTCATCCCACACCTGAAAAGAGCTGCAAATCCTGTCGGCCTCAACAGTGACGTCACTGTTGCCCTAGCGTGCGCTACGAGCCGGCGCATAGTGGTCGGAACAAATGCGACAGTCAGCTCTAGCTCCAAAGGACGATGCCTTGCATGCCTCGCCGAGATCAAGGGCAGCGGAGACTGGAAAACGAAGAAAAAAAAGATGCACAGAAGAACACAGCGTGTGCCACGTGCCATCGGTTTGTGTGCCAGAAGCACAGCAAGGCTGTCAAAACCTGCACCCCAGAATGCCCGAAGTCTGATGAGGAGGAGGATGATGAGTAGGTCACCCATAGTCTGCCACTCAGCATCGAGTCTGATCTAACACAAGGATGCTGACGCAGGCCAAAGAGTGTCTGTAGAGTGTAGATATGTATGTAGTATCCTTGTATGATGTACCGCCGAAAAGTGTCTGTGTTCATCAATGTGCGCACAATGTTTCGGAACCCTCGATTGCCGACTTGTTTGTGAGCGTAGCGAGTCGCAGTTGAGTCGTTAATTGTAATTTGGAGTCGTACAGACGTTCAACTCTTATGTAGTGCAGCTCTAAGTCGCTGGGGCGCCGTCATATATTGTTTTGTAAGTGTACGCGAGTCGCAATTAAGCCGCTCCGGCTCATGGTATGTTGAAGCCTTAGAGACGTTCAACTTTCAGTGTAGCTTGGAGTCGTTGGGACCCTGTCATATCTTCGATGAAACTAGCCGGTTGTTCAACCATCGAATTCTCAAACTAATGGATTTTATTCTACCTCTTTTTACTGGTTTCGATGAGACACTGCAAGAACGATCGAAGGAGGGAGAGGATCGAAGGAGAGAAAAGTGAAAACCGTGACTGCGATACGTGTAGTAGTTTAGACTTAACCCACGCACCGACGGGGGGGGGGCGGACGATGAGATGAGTCGATATGTCGACTCATCTCATCATCGGATGATGAGAGAATAGTCGTACCAAATTTCGTGGCGCTATGCGCCGCGGTTTTCCCGCTATCTACGAAAAACCTCGGGGGGGGGGGGGGCGGATATCCGCCCCCCCCCCCCCCCCCCCCCGAGGTTTTTCGTAGATAGCGGGAAAACCGCAGCACTCTTCCCGATGCTGCATGAATCATGATTGCACCCAATTTGAGAAAGTTTTTTTAGGGATTGTGAAATCATGTAATGGTTCACAGTGCTACCGAGCAAAGGCGTGGTCCAAGGGAACAACCACCTCAGCAGCCCACAAGCCGGCGTCAGCAGGCCAGGTCCCTCTTCGGGCAGCCCACCATTGAGGGTAACATTTTTTTATGTCAAGTGGTGAGCAATATGTGCCTATTGGCCCTACGAGTGCTGCTATCATTGTCCTACATAATCGCAGTAGCACTGTTGTCTTAGGGAGGGGCGACCTCCCCTGTTGGCCCTTTGTTGCTGGCAGCATTGCACTTCATACGAATATATTATATCCAGTGTTGCCAGTGACCATGGGGAATTGTTTCCTTTCAACAGGAATGAAGAGGAGATACAGCACCTCGCCCAAGAAGAGAATGACCGCCTAGTTGTAAAGATCAATTCACGAGCATTAGTCCAGCGTGGGAGAAGTAGCGTTCTCCACCCCAGAATGTTTAGTTGTAGCACCATTTCCCTGTCCAGTGTTTATGTTAACTTTGGTGCTTGTACTAGATGGCCTGTTTTTGTTGAGTAGAAGTGTTGCATGCCTTTTGGTTGATCCAGCACGTACTCCCATCTGTCCATCATGATGACCTCATAGAGGGGGCCGGGGGGGGGGGTAGGGGCAAATATATCTCACAGTTGGACGAGTGAATTTTCAGCTTACATTCATCTTCAAATTAGATTGACATACTGGTTTCTGAAAAAGGACAAGCTGTATTGAAATCAAGGTAGGTACGGTTTTTCCTTTATTCAGACACTTGAGTCAATAACCAACCTGGGATAATAGTGCAGCTCCAGATCTACAGAAAGATTAATTGGTAGATATACATATGATGTCTGTTGCAAGCATTTGCAGTTTTCCACTACTACCAACTGTCACATTCACACTACAATATAGCATGGGTGGAGCTTTTCCAGGGAAGTTGGTGGGGCAAAAAAGTCGCCAAGCCCACAATACAGATGTGGGCTTGACGTCTTGATTAAACAGACGTTCCAAAGCTCTTCAATGCGAAAAAGATTGATTTGCAAAGCAACAAAGTCTTAAAAATCAGCTGAACTTGGCGGGGCAAAACGCTTATTGGTGGGGCAGAATACCAAGTTGCTAACTGTATAGGAAGCTCCGCCCCTGCAATATAGGCTGCACTCTGCAGTCATTTCTAGGTGCGCATAGAATGAATGCATGCCGCATGGCAACTGCTTCCTGGGATGCAAAAATGTAGCAAAATGGCAACATCTTTGCTCGAACAGTCAAAGTAGAGCTTCCAGATATGCATGGCAAATGTAGTACATACATCCTTTGTTATTCTGCTGTCTGTGGTGTTTTTGTAACACCAGCAGTCCAGGACGGACTACAAGGCTGGTTGCCACATTACATTAAAGGGACTATCCCACCTTCTAAAATGTTAAATTCCTTTTTAATGACCTCCTTACAAATTATTTATGTTTTTGATGTATTTAGCTTGATACAAATTTTCGGCCACGGGCCTTGATCACATATCAGTTTAAACACAGACACGAAAAAACACACAGACACCAATGCAGTTACAGTTTCGCCAGTTTTTTCAGTTTCTGTACAACTTCGCGTGATAAAAAAGCACAATATACCTACAGTTCTAAGGAATATGTTAGATGGGCCCAATAAAAACGATCATAGACAACCTAATAGGTCAAAAATTAACTTTAAATTCGTTTTCGTATTCGATTCATTCATCTACTTTTCAACGTTCACTCATGTACACTCATGTACAGTCTGTCTTAAAAGTACCGCGCAAAGTGACGGTGGATCCATCAAGCCAGCCTGAGGTAGGGCCTGCTATAATTTGAAAGTCACCGAGCCAATTGACCTAGGGAATGGACGAGGATGTGAATTGCTTCGGTGACTCAAATTTAGTTGGCCCTTCCTCGGTCAGGCATGATGGATCCACCGTCACTTTGCGCGGTACTTTTAAGACAGACTGTACATGTACATGCACATAAAACCCGATAACTACATAATGTACCACGATGATACATTTCGATTCAGTTGCGGCTTTAGCTTTCGGATTTGTAGCGACTCACTTATCTTTCGGTGTGGATGGTCGCCGGTTTTTTGAATGATTTCCACCGTTAGAGGAATTACACCCCTTTGAAGTTCTAATTCTCTGTGAGCCGATCTAAAGTGATCACCAATGGGTGTGTCTCGGGTCTTGTTCTTGGCGCTTAAGACATGCTCATTAAAACGTAGCCTAATAGGCCGTTTTGTCTCGCCCACATATGTTACTTCTTCTCCACCTTCCTGGCAGACGCTACATGTGATTCTATACACTACACCTGCGGTTAGGCACTTCCCTTTCAATCCCGACTCACAAGTATTGCAAACTCGCGACCCTGCTGGGCACTTGGGATGGGAGAGGGCAGAACGTGTGAGGCGGCTTTTCAATGTGTTCTTGCTTTGCCAGGCTACTCGCAAGTTTAAATCAGTTTTTCTCACGATGGCAGGTGTAGTGTATAGAATCACATGTAGCGTCTGCCAGGAAGGTGGAGAAGAAGTAACATATGTGGGCGAGACAAAACGGCCTATTAGGCTACGTTTTAATGAGCATGTCTTAAGCGCCAAGAACAAGACCCGAGACACACCCATTGGTGATCACTTTAGATCGGCTCACAGAGAATTAGAACTTCAAAGGGGTGTAATTCCTCTAACGGTGGAAATCATTCAAAAAACCGGCGACCATCCACACCGAAAGATAAGTGAGTCGCTACAAATCCGAAAGCTAAAGCCGCAACTGAATCGAAATGTATCATCGTGGTACATTATGTAGTTATCGGGTTTTATGTGCATGTACATGTACATGAGTGTACATGAGTGAACGTTGAAAAGTAGATGAATGAATCGAATACGAAAACGAATTTAAAGTTAATTTTTGACCTATTAGGTTGTCTATGATCGTTTTTATTGGGCCCATCTAACATATTCCTTAGAACTGTAGGTATATTGTGCTTTTTTATCACGCGAAGTTGTACAGAAACTGAAAAAACTGGCGAAACTGTAACTGCATTGGTGTCTGTGTGTTTTTTCGTGTCTGTGTTTAAACTGATATGTGATCAAGGCCCGTGGCCGAAAATTTGTATCAAGCTAAATACATCAAAAACATAAATAATTTGTAAGGAGGTCATTAAAAAGGAATTTACCAATCACCTACATGCCTTACATACAAAGAGCACTACAAGAATTAAAAGTAATTGAACCGAATAGTGACCTTCTAAAATGTTGTTAAAACCAGTTAAATTGTGCCCGACTTTATAGATTGGATGACCAGGAACACGGTTCTGGCATTTATTTTTCATTAAACATCTTAGGCTTCCCATATTCCAAACACAAACTTTCAAATATGTGACGTCTCAGCCCAAAATTACCTTCCTCCCCAGGCCACATTACTGTCATAAAGCTGATTCTTTTTACTCTGTAGGCACCACAACAAAGTTCAGACCAAGTTTTAAGCGATTTTTCAACGAACAAACCCATTTAAATCAGAATGACTAAACGAGGTGACGTCACACTAACGGTCGCTCCATGTTGAAGATAGGGCCTTGTACAATGTACAAGGCCCATTTTCAAATGAAGGGAACGAATTTCTTCAACACCAAGAGGCCGCGGGGGCTGCAACCTAGATAGATAGTGGTTTCTGAACCTCGCCGCAAACTTGGCTATCTCAACTCAAACCCCATGTTAAAGGTGGGATAGTCCCTTTAACTATTTGAGAAGTCGCGTTAAGGGACTAAAGTAGTAGTTCTAGAGTAGTAGTGCTTAAGTAGCAGTGTTAGTGTCACTTTGAAATAATTTCTTTTATAGATAGTGAATGTAACAATGTTCTCCATTATTTGCCTTCTTTCTACCGCACCACTATACTAAATGTCTCTGCACCATCCGCATCAGCTGCTGGCAGCATCATAATTGTTATATTTTTGAATGCTAGATCCAAATGGCGATAAAGCATATTTTGCCAGATTTAATTCAATTTTGTTATCAACACTTTCATTTGATAAGACCACTGTGAACGAGTGGCGGGGGAGGGGTCCTCTCAGGGACATGTTCCTGGACGTGATCAGACGGTACCCTCCGCTGCGGTGGGAGTTCCTGGGGCGGCGCATATAGGTACGCAGAGGCCGAGCTGCCAGGAACTGCTGATACCGAGTTTTCACCTACGTTATTATATATTCGTAAAATATTTATTGGGTACTCGTATCTCAAGGAACTATGTCACCTGCGTATTAAAAAACTTCCCAGCAGCGACATCTTTCATTTTACCTACTACCCAGCACTCATCCGCCTTATTTCCTTTCCCAGACAAAATCTCGAGATCAGTACCCGTGCCCGAGTGGCGATCACCGTGGACCATCCTTCATACCTGTCACCTTCCAACCCCTCCTTCTCCCAAGCTGGTTCTCAGACGGTGGACGGCCTTCCCGGGCCACTACAGGCCCCACACTCCACAGTCTCGCCCCTGGACTTTACCCCTATCAGGCCTGGAAGAATATTGGCAAAGGCAACCAGCCGCGTCCAAGAGGGCCTCCGTAGAAAGGCTGTTCGTGCGGGCTATGGCAGTAACGAGTGCAGTAATGGAGTACTATAGCCTTGAGTGCAGCATAATGTAAGGCGGCATACCCGCCGGATGACTGGCGCCTGTAGGTGGGATGCAGTTACCGCAGTGCGCGTGCCCGTGGGCGTCAAACTTGTCAAGGGTGGGCGCACCCACAGTGTATATTAGGGGCCGGTGGCGTTGATGCGCCTCCTTGGACTGGAATTGGAAAAAACGCCATCGCAAACGCCCCGCGGAACATAAAGAAAAAACGCACTTAACACGCCGCCAAAAACGCCACCGCAAAAGCCGCGGAAAAAATGACCGCAACACGCCGCCAAAAACACCACAAACGCCGTGGAAAACATGGGAAAGGAAAACGTACGGAACCAACCACCAAACACCACCGCAGACGCCGCGTGGAATATAAAAACTATTCACAAAACTATTTGTCGGACTTCTGACTTTCTGAGTCGTTGCACAAATAAAACCTATGCTTCGATTTATTTATTGTGAGTAGCGTGTTTGTAATTGCGTTAGTCATGGTGAAACAAGACATGGAGCCGACTGTTTGCGACTCACGCTGACCTCCGACCATGGTACGGAGGTTTTTGACGAGCAGGTTAGCCGCCACAGTCTGTTCCGTCCCCTGCATCGCCTTTACCACCGGCTGGATCATGCGGAGGAGATGGAGTCCGAGACAGAGGCTGAACAAGAGCTCGAAACTATCAATCTGGCGCGAGAAACCGCTGGCAGTGGCGGCCAAGATTCTTACAGATACAGGTGGCGGCCACTTCGGGTCGTGTTTCCTGGCTTCTTGCCAGTCTCCAGACTGTCGCGCAGAGCTGAGTTGTCCAATACGGACTGCAGGCAGCCCTCCCGGCACGTCCATCTTGTAGGGCAGAGTGGTCGGAGTGCAGCGCTTGCCCCGGCGTCACGGAGCTGGACGAGGCGTTTTTGAAAGTCACGGTAGAATATTACGAGCGCATTGATCTCTTGAATGGCATCACGGAGCTGGCGGACGCTGCACAGCACATCTTGTACCACCAAGTTCAGGCGGTGAGCTGTGCAGTGTGTGAACACTGCCCGAGGCTCAATCTCCCTGAGACGGGTCTGTATAGTCTCTCTTGAAAGTATCGCGACTCGGAGGGGAGGGCGCTACCTGTGCCAGCCGCGGTTCAGCGGAAAAGTATGAGAGCCACTGGTAGCACTGACCAGTGACCAAGCCTGGCACGCGGCGGCAGCCAGCGCGGCGGGCCGAGGGGAGTGGTTACGGAGGGAAAGGGGATGAGCCGGAGCGGGCGGTTGCCGCCCGGTAACTTGTGATGGCAGTAAGCGTGTGGTCAACGGAAGCTACCCTACTCGCAGAGGATTTGTTGAGATTTGTTTCATTACAAAGCTGGAAATCTGAGTTCTGACGTCATCGGTACGACTACCGCAGGTTTTTGGTGTAATCCGGAAACTCGTGCAAGAATACGAAAAAAAAAACATCAGTTGCACCCGATAATAAAATGCATCTGTGGCTGCAGGAGCACCCGCCCGCTAGCGGATTCCAATAACAAAAATGTCTGCTCTCTAGCCACTTAGTCCTGTATTTGAGCGTTCTCTCTTTCTCTCTCTTTCTCACACTGAGTTAACAGTGATTGGCGCCCACTAAGGCAGACCAATGAGCGCCCGGCTGGAGAACCCAAGCGGCGCAGGTATTCGCCTGGGGCGGTGGACGGGGTCAAGGGAAAGCGATACGAGCATGACCTCTGGCCGGCCTCCACCTGTTTCGACCCAGCTGACAGCCGCTGGTGCCTGCGTCATACAGTAGTTTTCCTTCTAACGCTGGCGTAGGATCGTGTTACAGCGTACATTTTATGATACAGGCCATGACCTCACTGCTGGGGTCCTCAAACTGAATGGAATAGTTCGCCGAGCCGCCGCAGCCCATGACGCGATACTTTCAAGAGAGACTATACCCCTGGGGAGCGAAACGAGTGCCATTTATGAAGTGATTGACATCCAAACTCCGTAACACAGCGATTGTTCCATGTAGACTAGATGGGAAAGAGCATATGGTTAATAGTTTTATAAATCGACATAAGACGTTAAAATAATTTTGGACAGGTTTTGTGCCGTGTCGAGGGAGGGGTGAAGCGTTTGCACTTTGTACGCCTCATTCCTGCTTCCACACTTCTTTTTCACATTCACCACGTTTCCATGACACGTCTAAATCGATTTAGCGAAATTTACGCGCGTTTTTCTCGGAAACTATTTACCTTATGCAAAAAATGAACGTATGTATGGTTTTAACTAGCACCTAATACTATATTTACATTTTTAAATAATGCTAAATGCTATGATAGAGCAAATCCATTTTTCAAAATCGGCTTAGATTGTGCCATGGAAGCGTAGCTATTGTAAGAACATTTTAGCTCTGGTTTTCACCACACAATACAAAATCAGCGGATGGGACCTGGTGACCTGGTTACCTAAGGTCACCACGTCAGGTCGTGACCCAACCACTCCTGTCAGGTCGGCGGCAGGTGGTAAGACGTGGTTCCCTCTCCTTGCCACTTTCCCACGGAGTCCCCCAGGGTTCCCTAGTCGGTCCCCTCCTCTTCGGCATCTTCACAAACGACCTTCCATCCTACCTTCCTCACGGACGTCTCGTGTCCTATGCACTGCAATGACCAATAACACATCCCAGCTCGCTCCGGCCGCCTCCCGGTCACTCTGTCCGCCGCCGGCCAATACACGCTGCAGCCGAGCGCGGCCGACCAGTCCGTCCGCGCCAGAAGTCGCTGATGAAGTGAAAATTCGTTACGGAAATTCGCCGGCCCGCCAATATCGCGAATATGGCGTCTCGATGGCCGACTAATCGTTGGCGATTTATGGTTCGCCAGCAATTATTTCAAGGGAAATATTGCATTCCTTTACAAAATTGTAATTTATTGTCTAAAAATATCCATTCCTCGCAATAATTCTCTTATTGCTCTTATCTCACATGTAAACATTTTACAATTGTGTGGGCCAATTCATGGGATGTTCCAGTGGCTCCTCCAACCTCCTTCAAGCATTTTTAAACTCGTTAAAAAAATATTCCCGCTGCTCCTCCCAACTCATCCCAATTCCTCATCTCACCACCACTATTTGCATCCTTCCTCATCCCAAACGCAGTCTGTTTTTTGAATGAGGCTCTGCTTAGGCATATCTTAGCGCACATAATAAACACGCGAATTGTCTAGGGAGATTTGAGCGAGGTGGAAATGATTGCAGGGAACGAGCAGGATAGGATATCTTTAAATAGCTGGTAGTCTTTGATATTTGCCTAATGTTATTTCATTTGAAAGCAATTATCTCTAAATAAGTGTTTGTTCGAAACAAATCGACAACCGTTACAGCCCACAAACAGCGGAGTTCCTCACTAAAATATTCCCATGCCTCCTCTGAAACGGTTCTCCTCGAAGCTCATCTAACCTCATCCAAGATTCATGGGGAAGAGCCGCTGGAAACATCCAGTTTGGCGGCGTCGAGGGAGCAGTCCATGATGGTTGAGTAGCGCTCCAGTGTCTTCTGCAGCCACTCATTGTCCACTTCTCCGGAGCTCTGAATCTGGCTCGGCACCAGAACACCGGCACGCCTCGTGTGCTTGCTGGACCGCGTCGCTGTTCCAGCGTTCCGTCCAGCATTGGCACGTATGTACACGCTGATGCGGAAAAAGTCCTCTGGTGTCTTCAGGGTATATAGAACAACGGGCACACCAACGACGCGGAAAGCGCCCATTTTACCTGGATGAGTTACATGGTAGGTGATTTTTTTTTTAATATGGAAAAATAGAACATTCCATTCTGAAGAATAAAGCCGAATTCATAGACCAGGTATTTTTTAATTATATGTACCAGAAATAACAAACTAACCGTAGTTTAAAACTTAGTCTAAACTTAGTTGAAAAGCGTATAGTTGATACTAAAATGGAAGGAATCAATTGAAGGCGGAAATGGCGCAGCTGTTTCATTCTTTAAATGTGTTCGCAAGCAGGATTTACGTGATGCTAGCGACACCTATGAGTGTAATCGGTGATGCTGATTGGCTGATCGAGTCCGAGAGCAGTATCAGCGATTTACGCCTGTACAGGGTTGAGGCAATATGCGCATGCGCAGGAACTTGTGCTCTCGTGGAGGGGCTTTTGGTACCTAACTTGTGCTCTCGTGGAGGGGCTTTTGGTACCTCGGGCAGCGCCCAATGCTTTTTGGACCTGTTATGGCCTCCGCATCGAAAAACGCTAGATAAAAAGGTTGTAGAGGAAGCTCGAGGCTACCTTTCCCCACAATAATATTGGCACTTTATCCTTTAGCTTACGCGTGAGGCTTGCTTGAAAAAGGTCGATTTAACATGGAAACCCTATGGGGTAGTAGTTTTTGAGCGCCCATTTGGCCTAATGCTACCAACTGTTACTGGCTACCCCTGGGTGTCTTGGCCTCGTGGTTGTCGCGGTGCGCCTGCCGGCCGGTATGACGCTTTGGTTTCAGTTCGGATGTCGGGATGCTGTGAGTGGCGGCGAACTCTTCCACACGCCCGTAGAATTGCCTAAAGCAGGCGACTGCGTCGCTGGAGCAGGTCTCGTTGGGCTTCAGCCACCAGCCACGCAGCCGCGAGTGGATCCTGGTTTGTTTTCTGCAGCTGCGCCGAGAGGCGCCTTGTCGCTGAGCCGACGTCAGCTGCCACGTAGAGCGCGACTAAGAAGTCGACACTTCAGAGAAGCCGGCCGGCCTGGGTGCCTGAGTCCTTCCATTTCTTGATGGCACTCAGAGCGGCGATGACGGCGTCTGCCAGCTCGATGAAGCGGTCAAGCGCGTCGTGCCGCTCCACCCACCGGGTCTCGCACAGCTGCTTCAGCCTCGTCTTGTTGGTGTGGGTTCTGTACAGGAACTTGACCGCCGCCTTCAGCACAAACTTCCTCTTAGTTTCGAAGAAGTTGGCCACCTCTCTTCGACTTCGGAATGGTGCCCCGGAGACTTCGGGATGGTGCCCCCAGACCTCACTATGGTGCCACTGGAGACCTCGGGATGGTGTCCCCGGACCCTCGAGATGGCACCCCCTCCGACATTGGGATGGTGCCCACGGAGAACACCGGTACACCGGTACCGGTTAATCACTGTACACTGATCACTGAACACTACAACGGTAAATCAGTGATCCCTTTCTTTTACATCATTGCTATAAATAATCACGACTATGAATTGCACAAAAGTCATGTCAAGACCAGTCAAGACCATATTGCTCACCCGAAAGTGTTCCATCCACTGATCTTCTGAGAAGTGCTCGATGTTCACCTCCCAAAACATGCTGCTTTTAACCTTGCACTGCACTGCATAACGGATGGTACAGTTGAGCAATGAGCATCTTGTTGAGCAGCTTCCGTCGAGTAACTTTTAACATGCCTTTGCCTGTCACATTCAGCCGCCATGAAGATGACCACTGCTACTGCCTGAATTTTGTGCCACCTTCTTCTATCCTGGAGGGACTTAAGCGGCAGTTTTTTCGTCTTGCATACGTCCTGCAGCAGCTGCAGCATAGATAGCTGGAGCTGCAGCTTGTCGACATCCAGTCCATATAAGGCGGAAGCTTTGTTGACAGCTCTTTCGTCTCCAGTCAGCAGCAAGGCCCTATATACCAGGTAGGGTTCCAGTCCATATAAGGCGGAAGCTTTGTTGACAGCTCTTTCGTCTCCAGTCAGCAGCAAGGCTCTATATACCAGGTAGGGTCGTCCGGCGATTCTACCTGATCGTGACGTTAGCTCGTGACGTCATCTGGGGGCAAGACTTCTAAGTCCCGTTTGAGTCATGCAAACGCGCGATTTTTGAAGCGCTGTAGAACAAACTCTACTAGAGATAGCACAAAGCTAGGTGCGTCATCGGAAGGACGAGACATTTTTCTTCGAATTATCTAAGAGCAGTTTTTCACTAAACCCATTAGTTTTCCAAAAATGCGTAAAAAGCCCCCATGTCTCCGTAGCCTCCCTTCCGCCGGCTGCCGCTCCGCCGCGGTAGTGTAGTGGTTAGATTAGAGATGTCAATGGGATACCAACTTTTTGGTATACCGATACCAAATCGATACCAACTTGGTATTTGGTATGTCAATCGTAATGTGTTTAGTATTTTGTTGGTATCGTAAACCCTCACTAATGTATAAGAGGCTAAGAAATCGGTTAACAGTTGGTATTTCCCTCATTTTCCCAAGTTGGTTTGGTTTCGGTATTTTCCCGTGGTTTTCGTTGGTATTTGGTTTGGTATCGGTATTCCGATTTTCCGTAATTGACATCACTAGTTAGGATGCCTGCATCGTGATCCAAAGATCGTGCGTTCGAATCTAGGCACGGGTCGGACTTAAATCGAAATCACAAGCAGATTGTTTTTTTTTTCTTTAGAAATCACTTATATTACACCTAACCGTTCATTAAACTATTGATGACAATTGACTAAAACTCAAAATACAGAACGCATTCTTATAAAACAAAATCAAATATGGTGGCCGTTGCGCTAGACTCCGCCCCGACTCCGCCCCTTCGTGTGACGTCATCTGTGACATTGGACAATGGACACACAGGGAGATAATGGACGGCATGGGCCTGCGTCAGCAGAGCGTGCTCACACCGTACGGTGCCCGGCCCTGTCGGAGCTCCGAGCCGACCGTGACATTTTCGGTTTTCCCCCAACACAAGCTCGATTAGAAACGTTCTCCCTCCCCACCCGATCGCTCATGTCATTTCAAATTCAATACCTCATCTCTGTCTGCCCGCCCCTTCATTGCACACCGTACGACGCCCGGCGCCCCACCAGAAGGATCCTAGCGCGCTGAGTAGTTGCCTCCAGCCGCGTCATCGTGAGGCTCCGCGAGGCCCAAAACTGAATACATTGCGTGAATAGCCGTGTCGCCCCCCCCCCCCCCCCCGATATCACTGTCGCGCGGCGGACGGAGCGGTTACCAAGTGACAAGTACTGTAGAAAATAGAAAATCGATAAGCGTGGTGTCTAGCAATAGTTAAAATAGCTTATAGCATAGCGAGACACTTTTTACCTGCAAAATTCAGTGATTGATCAGAGGACAGTTTAACCAACAGAAAAATAGCCGCCTGCCGGAATTTTTCGCCTAAAGACCGCTTCACATACGGAGCGTAAACGTGCTGGGCACGCACACGGATAGAGCTTTACCGTTTACAATTCATATGTGGAGCGGTCTTAAAGCAAAAAATCCGGTAGGCGGCTATTTTTCTGTTGGTAAAACTGGCAGTGGCCTCTGTTCGACTTAACAACCAGCGCATGACGAGCCTTATTTGCTTCGGCCCGACGTTGAGCGCCGGACTTTTCCGTTTTTTGACAGGCGGTTTGTCCATCGTTGAGTTTAAAGAAACTAATTGGAAGAAATGGAATGCAAACAAACCATCTATAATATACTTGGTTGCAGTGGCGAATCTAGGATTTCGCTCAGAGGGATCCGCAGTCAAAAGGGCCCATGAATGACCAGGTTGAAAGGGCCCGTATGTGTCAAAAGGGCCCCATAACCCAGGGGGGCGACACGGCTATTCACGCAATGTATTCATTTACGGGCCTCGCGGGGCCTCGCGATGACGCGGCTGGAGGCAACCACTCAGCGCGCTAGGATCCTTCCGGCGGGGCCGGGCGCCCTAAGGTGTGCAATGTATGGGCGGGCAGACAGAGATGAGGTAGGTATTGAATTTCAAATGACATCATGAGCAATTGGATGGGGAGAGAGAACGTTTCTAATGGAGCTTGGGATGGGGGAAAACCAAAAATATCACGGTCGGATCAGTGCTCCGACGGGGCCGGGCGCCGTACGGTGCGTAGTAATTTAGGCGGACAGACAGATGAGTTATCGGATTTGAATTGACCTTACCATCGGGCTCTCTGGTGGGATTTTAAAGGGACCCTCCCACCTTCAAAAAAGTTAATGAATTGGCATAAAAGTGATGTAGCGTGCATCACAAAGAGCGAAAATGAACATCTACCAAATTTTACCGGAAAATATTCAACCGTTTTCGAGATATAAGACTTTTATTTTTGTTTACTTTTTGGGAACTCCGCTGTTTCTATGACGTCACATAAAGGTTTTCTTTACGTCGGCATTTGGAAGCAATAATTTGGTATCAAAGTGCGACAAATATTGCGCGAATGATGCGTTTATCTTATCAAGGTCAATATATGATGGCCAACAAAGGATTCCAGGACAATTCTTCTTATGGCATTTTTTCGTATCGCAATTCTTCGTCTGCAAATCTTCGTCAGGGCATTTATTCGTATCGCATTACTTTGTCTCGCATCAGGGTATATGAAAATCGGCTCGCATTTCTTCTACAACGCAAATATATGCAAGAGTAAGCATTGATGGACAAATAAATGCACCGACGAAGATTTGTAGACGAAGAAATGCGGACGAAGAAATGTCATGCGAGGATTCGTTCGGGTACCATGACATTTATGTGATTTCAAAGTCAAGGTTCACAGCTGATCTGCTAAATCAAGCCAAGAATCCAAACTATCAAAAAACTATAAATATTTGTTTGTCTGTCACAGAGGTCTCAAGCAATATAAGGTTGACATATGTTGAATCAAAAATCTACTGCCACAACTCACATCTCCTGCCTTAGTTTATCATTGTTGTTTTAACTTGCTTTCAAGAGAAACAGAAGCCAGTATCTGATATCACTTCAGATGATTGTTTCAAGATCTGAGTTCAAATGGAATTAAAAGCAAGATCAAGATGAAACAGGGATTATTGCTGTTAAAGTAGTTTGGCCATGATACAACAGGCACATAAATCATTAGCCAAATCAAATACTGGTTGGTTTGTCAAGATGTTTGTTGTCTGTCGTCTGTCGAGCTGCTATGAACACTGAACGCTCTCACTCTTACTTTAAAGAGAGTAGTTTAAGTTGAATGGTAGTGAGCTGTAATTCAAATTAGACAAAGCAGCTATTCAGTGCTCACATCAAGCCAGGCTAGGAAATGGCATCAACTGTGGTGGGAGGAAGCAGGTTCGGCAGGCCTATTTTGTAAACTTCTGTTGTGTCTTGTGTTTGATCAACTGATGTTTTCTGCTCTGTTTTGTGCAGTGATAGTAGCAGGTAACTGCATGCTTGTCAAATTATGTGAATAAACGAATTCATAACATTGCATTTTTCTCTCCATGCAAGGAACAAGTAAGATGTTGTAGAAAATGTAATAGAGGGCTGCATTGCTGATTTCATGCACTTTATCAGAGCTTTATTTAGAATTGCTTTCCTGAAAGCTACACACAGGCCACAGCACTGAAATTCACAATGTCATAGCTTTTGGCAGAAAAAAAGAAAAGACTTGCCTAGGTAAAATTGGCTGAAAGTATGGCAGAGCAGGTCTTGATGCGTATGCCCATCCGTGTGCTTGCCGAAGCCGAACTGACTGCAACACATTAACTCTGACCCACCATGGTGGCTGGCATATCCTGAACTTTCACCACTCTAAACAAGACAACTTTCAGCCCTCAGCATTGTATTAAAACACTGTACATGGCAGTTGACACTCAAAATTTGTTTCAGTGCCATCCACGGACAACATCAGTCGCCATTCACCAGGCCAGTAAAAACAATAGATAATAGCTTCAAACCCATGTAGTCAGAGTTACTAGGTCTGCACCTCAAAACAAAATCCAGGTGACATTCACCACGCCAGTAAAAAAAAAAAAACAGGTAGGTACTTAGGTAACGTAACAGCTTCAAATCTGGTAACATGTTGGTCGGACTTAACACTACCATATGTACATGGAATAATATGATACCAAACAATAGTGCAACCATTCTGGACAACAAAAGTGTATGATAAAATTAATTTAGAATACTTTGGCAGCATGATTTACGAGCACAGGCAGGTGTTACCTACCAGCCTTCTCAATGCTCGTAAAACCAACATTGTAGTTTTGATTTTACCTTACATGATAACACACTTGGCTGCAATGGCACATTTAATTTAACACTGTGAAAAGACCAGTTATAACCACTTCACAAGCACAATTGCACCTCATGCCGACATCCTTTTCCAAAGACAGTCAGCAGCGTCTTTCGTCAAAACTGGAAGATCAATCCCCTTTCAACTGTTAACATCAAAAATATTTCTTCATGGTGTGATCTCCTATGGAAACCTTGCGGGAAAAGAATTAATGTCAATTGTCAGCTCTTCAAATTTCTTTGGACTTAAACTTGCAGTAGCATATCCAGTTTGCTTTGATATTTTGTTTTTCATTCCATGTTGAAGTTGAACACCAAGCTCCAGATATAGCAGGCAGCTTGATCATCTTCGGCCTTGGTATAATATCAGTCCAAGTTCCAGTGGTGGGTATCTTCCAATATTCAAATTAAAATGAAAAGCAATAGGCTTTCTCAGCGCCGACGACGGATTTCACGTTGATAAAAAAGGGAGCTCAAGGTCAGCAAAACTCGGGTTCAAGGAATGGCGGGCGTTGAAATGACTGCTGACGTCATCAACAAACCGCTAATGGTTAAGAGATAGGGACTAAGCTGGTCCCACCCTGCAAGTAAAGGGAAGAAATTTCTTGAACACCATAAAGCTGCGGGGGTTGCGACCAGGATAAATGGTGGTTTCTGAGCCTGGCCGCAAACTTGGCTATCTCAACTCAAAACTAATGTTAAGGTGGGATGGTCCCTTTAAGACGTTTTTACTTTTTAGTGAAGCTCAGGGTGGGGCAACCCGCTGGCGGATCCAAGGGAAGGCGTTTGGGACAAATGTTATCCCCCACAGGCCCACATCCGGGGCAGCGTCCGAATTCGTTTTTCGAGAACAAAACGAAAACTTCACAACTATTTTATTGATCGAACTGCACAGCAGTGCGCAAGGAATCGAAATCAGATATTTTTTTAATTCACAAAAACCTTTTTAGGGTATGCCCCCCGATGTGTTCAAGACCGCTTCCTGGATCCGCCAGTTAAGAATATGTCACGGTCGATTATCGAGCTTCGGCGGGACCGGGCGCTGTATACGTCGTGCCTACAATGAAGAGGCGTACAGACACCACACCCCACATCCTACTGCTCTACCTGTGCCTCTATGTGTGAAGCACTGAAGCATCACGGAAGCCCACAGGACCTGCGAGTCGACGAGGTGGCCGCCGGATACTGCAGCTCCCCGGAGTTGCCCGGGACCGAGGGTTTGACAGTAGTAATTTCACTGGTGGCGAATCCTCGTAATGTAAAGATCATATCCTCAAGGACCTCCGTTACTATTTTATATTCCTAAACAATATGGCAGACTAATTATGCTTGCCTACGTTCAGACATTATCCCTGATGCTTATCCGCCCACCCACTACAACATGTGTTGTCTGTCAATCAACCATCGCTCGACGACGGGATCCACTCCCTAAAATAGACGGGTCAGACTCGGCCTGGGTCTTAACGAGTCCTAGAATCGCCAGAGACGGGATCAGGTCGCCGTTATTGTACCGGTCTTGGGCTTGGCGTCTTTAGGTACTTACATATAGACAGCTTCGACCACGGACGTCGGACCGTTCTACGAATGTACGCACCATCCAGGCCTAAGATGTGTCGAGCTTTATAAGAATGCAGTCTTGATCAATCAACATAACAATGGTGGTATGCAAAAAACGCTTTAAAATCTCTCCCCCGCGGCTTCCGCAACGTCCCAACGCTCCTCCGTTATACGCTCGCCCGATGCGTCCGCCGAGCCGGCTTGCCTCCAATGACGTCATCGGCCGGCCGGCGGCGTTCAAGGTCAAACGGCTGGTGTCCTTACCTGGAGTTCTATAGCCTTGCCATAACCTGAGTTGAAAGCTGTCAAGTAATGGTCATTTTCCATTCCATTATGCCGTCGGTGTAGCTACTTTCAGTAATTTGAGATACTTGCATTTGACTCGAGTTATCAATGAAGGGAGCCACGATGGCTCCCTTCATTGATAACTTTCAGCCATGTGCACAAAAAGGTAATTTGCGGATACAGGCTTCGATTTTAATTCGTGCGCGAGTATCTGAGCATGTAGGGCACAAAGTCGACTCACTTTGAACAGACGGAGAAGGCGGTGTACGCGACTTGTCCTCCGTAGCCCATAGTGTGGTCTTCTGCAACACAGCCCAATGTCTATTGTCTACGCCCTATCATCGCATCCCATAGCTCTGCAATGGCCTTATCAGGCAGGAAGAGTCCCAACAAAACAAAAACAAAGATAACGCCCCGCACCTTGTAAACTGCAAATTACCATGCCTTGTGAATAGCTGCGAACTAGTTCTAAGATTTATTCTTTTGGCCACTAAGATGCGTCCCTTCTGGCTTTCATTTTTCGTATTTGAGCGCCTGTTTTTGGCTTCGCTGGCATGTTTGCGCCGACGTAAAAAGAGCAGAGGAAACACGGATGCAGTATTTAACCATGAACCAATGCACTATCACCGAAGGTAACGAAGCCGACAGTTTTAACCCGTCTCGTATTTATCGGCATTAACACATTTGACATTACACAGCACTGCCGTCCAAAGTCAGCATAGTCTGGGGACCATTAAGGTATCCAAAAACTACATCACCTTAACCAGGTAGGTGTTGTAAGTTATATGTCATTTTATGCATTTTGAAACTCAAATTTTTGAGAAAATTCAAAAAAAGATTTTGACATGGCAAACTAGACTTTTGGATGCGTGTCAAAACCCCATGCGTTCTCGAATGGCTAGCAAAACCTGTATGTTTAAAAACAATTGTGGCAAAAACCCACACGTTCTGACGTAGTGGGTTCTGCCCATTACCTATCACCGTATACGGATGCCATAGAGTGGCAGAAGCCCACACGTTGCGACGTATTGTGTTTTGCCCTATTTAGGTGGTTATCTAGTCTAGCTACTAAAACAAATTGAGTGACAAAAGCCACTACGTCGTATGGAAGGACATCGTTTGCTCCGGTTCATTTAGTGATAACTAGCAGACATGGTTGTTAAGTTTAGCACTGCTATGGTCGTAAGGACATAATGTGGAGTTTGTTAATGCATAAGTAATCGGGAACTTTACTCCATAAGAAATCGTTCGGGTCGGAGATTTCGAATTATATTTACAAAACTCTGTCAGCGTGTCATATTCCGGTTCGGGGGGTATAATTGGTCGCAAAATTTTGTAACCGATACGTCCTGCAACACTAACCGAGTATCAATCGGGTAAATAGGCCCGGCCCCCGCCGAAGTTAGTTGGTAGCACTGCTGCTCCACGGCGTACATTTCCTACCAGCCCATAGGGTTTACATGTTAAATGGCCTGTTTTCGGCGAGCGATATCTCGGTCAACCTTTGAAGGAATCAATGGTTCTTGGTCTCAAATGATAGATCGATGAATTTTCTTTCGACAATTCCTCTACCATTTTTCACGAAACCCAGCCGATCTTCTACGGCGTACAGGGTAAAGATTTCTCTGCACGCATGCACCCCCGATCCGCATCTCCGATCGTCGGCGCGCGTATCGGCCTACGATACGCGCGTATCGGCCTACGGATCCGAGGGTCGTGAGTTCGAATCCTGGGAGCGCCGCGTGATTTTGGCTAGAATTGAATGTTTGCATATCAATTATTAATAGCTAATTGAATGTATCTGCCCACTAATCGGCCCCTAAAACCTGTTATTTAAGGAATTTAAGAAATGAATGCCACGTGCGCGTCACGACTGCCAACCATAAGCGCTACCATATTCTAGTTTGAACTAACTTTTTGCTAGTCCCGACCACATATAGTAGGTTTTCTAGTAGTTTTACTAGAAATTCCTAACAAAAGTTCGTCCTACCCTTCACTCAATATACCCTGAAATAGGCCTACTTAGTGTATCCACACATCGTCTCTCTGTCGCACCCTATCCAGTTTTCCTCGTCCATAGAAAGACCGATGAACATTCCAACAGTATATTTGATCATTCGGTATATCGAACATTGAATGGCTCACTGGACTCCGGCGGCGGAACGGTGTCGCCACACACACATGCACATACGCGCACAGGATCTGCCGCATCCATGGCATAATCTGTTTATGGCGGCAGCGACGGTCATGGCTGTTGTTTTGTACAGGACTGGTCATTGGTCAACGGCGTCTCGTCCAAGACCTGCGGGACAGCGGATTGAGTCAATTATAAAACAAAAAAACGAATGCATGTGCTGTTCTAATTGTAACAAGACTGCAACGAATTCGACATCACAGCTACAACCATTGAACAGTGCCCGCTGAATACCCAGTACCCAAGCAATATCCAAGACTCCATTGAACAGCCATTAACCCCTGCACTCTTTAGACTTCACACCAGGGAGACACCGGTTGGTCACGTGACTCGGAAACAAAAATCAGCTGATAGAGTGGCGGAATCACCGTAATCAAACACGAATAATTCCGGACGATAGAGCGGCAGTATAGGAGTTTTCTTTACAACAGGTAATCATTGCAATGTAGTATCATTCTATGACCAAGAAACGTTCATAAATCATATATTTCTTCGATGATTACTGCCGCAACCGACGCGCATATATTGTAGCCAGCGCATAAAGCTGTGCTTTGCGATATTATATGTAGTGAAACGGCCAATACTAATAATTTGTAACAAAGCTCGACAAAAGATGGCATTCTATCTTGCTTCAACCTTCTACTTACGCTTTTATAATAACGACAGCGACACCATACGGCCTATCCACGCTATGCAACTCCATGGCGTGTCCGGCCGCACTCTGCCGAGTGTGCCGAGATCAGAGGGGGACCATCCGCGGCAAGTCCAGCTGCACTGCCCGGTACCTGGGAGGGCGTCGCTTCCGCGCACAACTAAGCTACCTGGCTAGGCCTGCGGAAGGGGAGGGAGAAAACCAACAACAGTCTGATGAGCCAATGGAGTCTGTGAGCCGCGCCAATCAGCGCCCTTCCGCGCGCAGACGGGAGCTAGAGCTTTTCATCTCCTTTCCTGTTTTCGCTGGTCCGCCTGTCACCAGCATCGTTCCGTGCTCTCCATCTTGGCCGATTCGGCCTTGTGCGTCAACAACAACAGTGAGAGAGAGAGAGAGAGAGAGAGAGAGAGAGAGAGAGAGAGAGAGAGAGAGAGAGAGAGAGAGAGAGAGTGAGAGAGAGAGAGAGAGAGAGGGAGAGGGAGAGGGAGAGGGAGAGGGAGAGGAGAGAGAGAGAGAGAGAGAGAGAGAGAGAGAGAGAGAGAGAGAGAGAGAGAGAGAGAGAGAGAGAGAGAGAGAGAGAGAGAGAGAGTCTCGGATCACGCCAGGCAGCCACATGGGTATCTATTGTTTATTTATTTTCCAGTGATCGCAAGCGTTTTTGTTTGGAACCGGGTGATCAGTATTTGACGCATTTCTGTGATCTGTATGATAAAACTGAAAAATAGTGAAATATATTCACTTTAACCCGCGCACCGACGGGGGTCTGCGCCAACTTCGCACCGACGGGGGGGGGGCGGATGACCGCCCCCCCCCCTGAGATCTCGAGAACGAAGCAAGATAGCGACAAGCGGCAAACGGCATCGGATACGCACGGTCAAGATCTACAATTTTTACTAAGGTCATTTTCAGGTCAGGTCAAAGATGACGTCACAGGGGTCGAAAAAGTCAAAATGGAGGCGCTAGATATGGAGAGAGTTTTTCTCGAATAACTTTCGAATTAGTCAAGATAGGAACAAACTAAGGGCATCATCGTAATCCTCTCGTCAATCCGCATCGAATGATATATATGTTGACCTCGAAAGGTCAAGGTCAAAGGTTGACCTCAGGTCACGTGACCTCGAGGTCATCATGTATGTCATTCGATGCGTCTTGACGAGCTGAACACAATGAGACCATCCACGCGTCTGTATCTTGTTCCTGTACGGAGTTATTGGCCAAAAACCTGTGGTGACCTTTGATGACGTCACATGACCTCACAGCTGCCCAACAGCAAAACAGACCTCAAGGTAGTGAAGGTTGATCGTATATGAAGTCATGTATGGTATATGGGGCCATTCCGACCCGTTTTAGTGGTAAAAACAGGGAGTTGATTTTTCCCCCATTGACTTATAATGGGGAGGTCGCGAAATTGACCTGACCTTAGGTCACCGATATCAAAATTCCGAGATATACAAATTGTAGCTACTAATGACCTAATAACATCCTGCGACTTTCAAAGGCCTCCGACATCTACTGTAGCTCTGGCACGGTGACAAAGTTGCAAAAAAGTGGCTTGAGGTTGGGTCATTCAAAGTGACCTGGTGACCTGACCTTGAAAGGTAGGAGGTTCAAACTTGCACACCATGTGTAAAAGTGATGAGGGAATAGTCATACCAAATTTCGCGGCGCTACGCGCCGCGGTTTTCCCGCTATTCGCGAAAAACCTCAGGGGGGGGGGGCGGATATCCGCCCCCCCCCGTCGGTGCGCGGGTTAATTCACATATCGCTTTTGATTCATGGTACGGCTGCTTGATTTTGCCACAACATACAAACACAGCCGATCTCGGCATGTTTCTGTTCCAGAACAGCAGCTGCAGTGGACACCAAAAATGCATTCATGTTCTGACAACTTACTCCAAAGATACAAATATTTCACCAAAAATGCATTCATGTTCTGACAACTTACTCCAAAGATACAAATATTTCACGACGAACTGCTAAGTTCCAAAGAAAGTATTTTCTCGCTCACAGATGCTCAACAAGAAGCGCACGATTGATTGCAACTAGCACGCTCACGATTTCTAAAATAGCGCTGGCCCAAACCTGCCCCTTACATCCAAATATAATATCTTAATTCCAGCCTCTGTCCTATTTATTATTTATTAGCGCACCGAGAGTGAATGATACCACGGCATAGCCGTCATATTACAGAGCACAAATTGCGAGACGACGTTCGAGACCCGTATCGGCGTATTCTTTACAGATCCGGGTGTCTCGCTTTCACTCTCAATCAACCCTGCCACACCATCAACAGAGCCACATCGGCTCCGACCATCTTGATCCCCGCACTGAAATCTGATGGCCGGCCCGTCATTTCATCCTATCCGTCGGCGCGCACTACACCCGAGCTCACCCTAAAGTGCACTGTGCGGCCTTCTTCGGATGACACCTCTGAGCATGGCGCTTGCCTTGCACCTGGATGCTTAGAGCCTCTTGTTCGTGCACGGCCGTTAGCATTTCAGGAGTCGGATGGTCTCGGCGGTGGCGGCGCTGGTCACCGTGGAGCCGTCGGAAGACACCGTCAGCTCGAGCGCCCTCGACCAGTGACCTGTAAAGCAGCGAGTCGCGGCATGTCAAGACGACCGTCACGTTTCAGTCACGAAGGCCGTTATAGAAGTCACGGCGGCCGTCATATGCCAGCCGCGGCGACCATCACATAGCAGTCACGGTGACCGTCACAGGTCACGACGGTCGTCAAATACCACTACGAGCCACGGCGACCACGACTCATAGCTCATAACGTTTCCTGACGCACACTCAGCTATAATAACAGTACATAAGCCTGTACACACATTTCTCACTCGAGAAATCGAAACCCGAACCTGAGACCCATCATACGTCACGACACTAAGTTGCAGCGGCACCTGCATTAGCAGACATCCCATCCCGGCAACACAAAAAGTTCTCCCGAGCCACCCACCTAAGGACGCGGTGACGGGTCACAGAATTGCCATCACGTCGCTGATCTAGTGACGAAAAGGGACACAGCTGACCTGTGGACGCGTTGGTTCACACAATTAGGTACTGACCTGGAGATGATGTGATAGTTTCTGGTCAATGTCGATACGCGCGCCGCGTGGCTGGCCATCACACTCTGCCACCTCCGGATGACGTTCTACAGCTGGATCGACACGCTGTCTCCAGAACCACCGCCAGAAACAAGCCTGATGGAGGATGATATGATCAAAACTAAAAAACCACAAAGCACACAATGAAGACGACAAAAGCAGCGGCAGGCACATAATGACGATTGACGACCTATAACTAAATCAGCAAATTCAACGTCAAAAAAGGCTGCAAATGTCTATATTTTACTAGTCAAACGCCCGTGATAGGCTGATGTGCCTAGCTAGATGTAGCTTGACTTTCCGAATGTGGCCTAACCCTCGCCCGTATGGGGGAGGGGGGGGGGGGGGGTCGAACGGACCCCTCCTCGGTTTTTCGCGGATAACTCATAACTCGCATAAAAAGACGCCGATTGCGACGAAACTTTCAGTACCCTCCAGTTGATCAATTTTACACATGTCCTTGACATTTTATGAACCTGACCCAAATGAACTTTGACCTGTGACCTATTAAGCCCAGCTGCCGAGAGCCATGGCAGCTTGTTGGGGAAGCTTCAGTCCAGATAGCATATGCAAGTAGTAGCCATTCAGCAAGTCTGGTGGGAGGCACTTTCAGCAACTGTTCAGGCGTTAATTGGATGGAGAGTCTGGGGTGTGTGCGCACCAAAAAGTAGCAACTGCACACTCAGAACATTGGCAAAACCTGGGTAAATCGAATGAGAGAGGGAGTCAGGAATCAGGCGTGCAGGGGTAGACAGCTGAAACAGGCGAGGAGAGCAGTGGAGACCTGGAGACATTATGAGGAAACATTGGTCTGGGCAGACACCCAGGTTGAGGTGAGTTGTCAAGACTCAGTCACCCAGACTCAGCACTGACACACCATAAATGTTACCAAATGCCGTGAATAGAATAGTAAGACATTTCATAAGATTGGACCCTGGGGGAACCTCCAGGCTTCCCCCATCGGATAGTTGTCTGTCCAACCCTTAGCAGGGTGGATGTTTGGGAGAGGTGGACAAAGCCCGCAGAGGGCATGTATTTCATGATCACTACACACATTGCAAGACTTTTTTAGTGATATAATAACTCAAACTTATCCATGTAACTTGTCAATTACAGGACTTTATGCTTTTGTTTATTAATTCTCAGAGCATCATCTTTTCTGGTGAGTTACTTGCAACACACATTGCTGCAAGCTCCAAAAGCACAACTCGAAATGGCCAACCACAGCAAGGTCTCAACCTGAAGCAGGAGATTGAGACGCAGAAGAGAAGGAGAGGATCAGGATCATGGAAACAAGAGAGCAGAGGACCAAAACGAATCTGGGTGAGGGGTTTATATAGACTTGACTTCAGGTAGACTACATACTTCGTAGGATAGGTACCTACCCAATAATCCCAATGGCAAATCAATCAGGGCATATTTTAACATACTGACTGCGTCCCATTTTGGGACGCAGCCCCCTGCCTTTGGGACGTAGCACTCGCGAAATTTGGACCACTGCGTCCCACACTGAAATGTCACGGTTTCAGCGGAAAAGTGCAAGCAATAATAATTAGCATGCCTCGGTCTTTTACTATGCAACAGATGTTGCCTTTCTGATTGCTTTGTGCCCTGATTTACTATGCACCTAAGCACATGCATGCGCTCTCCTGTCCTTGTGCCCTGCCCTATCCTGGGGTCGTACACCTTGTTATGTCCCGTGCCCTACTATACCCCTAGGATATGTGACCTGCCCAGTGCCCTGTCCTAAGGTCTTGTACCTTGCCCTGCACTTCCTTCAGGCCTTGCGCCCTGCTCTGCATTCAGGCCCTGTGACCCTCTCTGCCCTGCCCAGTGCCCTCAAACCCGATACCTTGTTGTCTTCCCGTCTTAAAGGAAATAGTTCACATTTTAACATGGGTTTTGAACTGGAATAGCAGTTCCGTAGCTTGGGCTGAGACGAGCATGAATCAGGAGCTTTTACAGCCCAACGATCACCCTAGGCAAAGATATTCTATTTCTCGTCCCGAAAAATGTGTCTTGCGTTGAGGATGTGTGCCTTGCATATATTCGCATCCAGTATGAAACGAGCATGGGTCCCGAAAATTCTTCAGAAACTAGAGAAATTATCTACGAGAACTCTAGAGAAATTCGCTCCAGTGAGGCGCTCCAGTAACAAAAGCACGAGCAGATCGCCCAAATGCCGGTGGCCGCGATAATTTTCAGTTTCTGAAGAATTTTCGGGACCCATGCTCTTTTCATACTGGATCGCGTGTGCCTTACAGAAACTGAAAAGTTTTTCCTATATCAAAAATATAGAAAATAATCTTTTGTTGTAAAAAGGTTTTATTTTCTTTGCTGATCATTTTGAACATAAAAAATCACAAATCCATTGCAAAAAAATAATTTCGTGAAAGTGAACTATTTCCTTTAAGGACCCCTTCGGTGCTGCTGCCGGTTCGGTGCTGGGCCCGGATTTCGGGAAAATTGTGCATATCTAGTCCTGTTCCTTGCCCTACCCTCAGATCCAATAATACTGATATTGATAAAAAAAATCAAATGTAAGACTTTAGCTAAAGCTGGAGAAGATAATCCATCCCTGGACCTGGGCGGAACCCAGGGAGGCGAGGCGAGTTATCACAAGCAACATAAGTGTCACCTTTAATCCCCTCCGCTCCCCCTCCCCTGTGGCACCATCCGCCGCCCACCACCCATTCATGATTCACATTCGCGTAGTCGCCGTGCTGGACCTGTCGGAGCCGAGGCGGACGTGCGAGCCTGGATGTTAGGCTGACCCGGGCGGAATCGGCGCCCGCCCTTCCGGGGATCCCCGGCCATTGAAACCAAGGCCGTATAAGAGAGGTAGAATCATCCCGCGATTTCCAATGGACCGGTCGCTAAGCATTAGCGTGACGTCACTGGTGGAGACCGGGCGGTGCCCGGCTCCAAGCTGTACGTCGGGTACATCTGGCACCGTATAGTTGTTATTACTGAACGACGAACGTAACGACAACTAATGACTCTTAATAACTTTTTTACTCACCTAAAGCTGATTTCCTTGCCGGTACATTGCCGACCCGAGCCCCAGGGTTGACAATCATGGGATATGGGTCGGATGGGCGACCTCGCGACGGGAGGAGGAACGATTGCAATTGTTGTGTTCCGCACCGCCGATTGCATTCTCTATCTGCAACCGGGGGGAGGGGAAGCAGGGGCACGTGCCCCCATCGGATCAGGGGGCCTCTCGGGCCAGAGGGGCCTTGCGACGCCAATTGGCGGCTGAGGGTCCACGCTGGCATCTTTCGACTCAGAAGGGCCCCACAGGGCTCGGAAGAACACCTTATGTGCTCCGAAGAGCCACACTTGTGTCCATAAGAGCCCCACACCGGCTTTTTAGTGTCCCTTGTCGGCCTTTGAGTGCCCCTTGCCGGCTTCTCAGGGCCTATTGGCGACCTCTGAGGGCTACTTGCCGGCCTCTGAGGGCCCTTACCGGCCTATCAGGGACCAGCAGCTCTAAGGGTTCCACACACGCCTGCGATGACCCCCTAAACCAGTGCGTGGTTGAAGGCCCCCACAACGGCGCCTGCGAGGGACCTCACCGGCGGCTGTGAATGCCCCACACCGGTGCCTAGCTGAGGGCCCAACATTGCCACCTCTGAGTGCAACCGGCATCCCTGAATGAGGTCCCGAAACCAGTGCTTCTTAAGACCATATATCGGCGGCTCTGGGGGCTCAACGCCGGAGCCGCATCGGACGGCCACTCACCGGTGACTTTTGAGGGCCCCACACCGACGACTCTGAGGGCCCCACTGGCGTCTGAGTGTACCTTGCTGGTCTTTAAGGACTCCACAGGGCTCCCGAAGGCACCGCAGACCTCTTGAGAGCCCCTTGTAGGTCTCTGAGAGCCCCTGTCGGCCTGTAAAGGGTTCGAGCCAGCAGCTCTAAGGGTCCCACACCGGACTGTGACAACCCCACACTGCAGTGTCTCTGAGGGCCACAACGGCAACTGTGACTGGACCCTCACCGGCGCCTCTGAGGGCCCACAGCGGCACCTCTGGGGGCCCGCACCAATGCCTCTGAGAGCATCCCACCGGTACCTGTGAGGGCCCACACCAGTGCCTCCAAAGGCTTCATAACCGGCGGCCCTGAGGGCCCTACACGGGTGATTTTGAGGGGCGTACCGAAGGCACCACACAATCCCTTAGTCTCGCTGAGCTTCTATCCCAATCCCATACCGGCTTCTATCCCAATTCCGGCTCAACTAATTATCAGCCCCCCTCCCCCCTCTATGGGTCAGCAGCGCCGCGCCGGTGTCGGGGGCCAGCGCCATCGGGACGGCAGTCGGCCACGCGCACTCAGTGGTTAGCGCTTAGCAACGGCGGCTAGCGCACGCCCGGTGTGTTATCGGCCGTGAGCCGCTCCAAAACGGCTGCAGTAACTGGTCGATGTAGGTAGTAAGCAGATGCAGAGATGCAGTTGGATAAGGTATGTGCCCTTTCCGATCGAAGCATGTGCCCTATGCCACCTTTGGGACGCAGTAAAAAATCCTTAAAATATGCCCTGAAATCAATATAAAAACTATTTTGATTTGTATCTCAACTAACCACAGAAAAGAAACTTGACACAAATCCACCCCACCCGGCACAGATAAACTCACAATAAAAATACATTTCAAAATCCGTTTCCTTTTCCGTGGCCTATCAAAAACAAATCCAACAAGAAAATTCATTAAATTTGAAAATGTTTATAGCCTTGAGCGCCTTGAGTTGAATCCAGTTGAATCCAAAGCCATGCTGAATAGCTTGAAACTTAAAAGTGTTCTCAATCAGTAAAAGAAACGCCGTTAAACCAATCAAATACAAAAGCTGGCGTTTGCTAGCGATAGCAGTACAGAAAACTGCGCGCAACTGCGGGTGATAATTATGGTCGGCAGTTTTCAATACCACGTTTCGTAAAGTTCCCGCGTTTATGTTGTTTAAAAACCTATACCAATAGATACAAAATTCAATTTTGTTTACTATCATGCTTTAAATAGACCCCACATCGGTCTTGTTTTCTATTAATATGCCATTAACTCTCACCGTGTGACCTTAGGCGGCAAGGAAGCCAACGCATACCAGACCAAAATAATGCATCTTTTAATTCTTAAACTGCAATAAATCATACATATTTTGGAAGAAAATTGAATTTTTATTTCAATAAAGGGTCTTTGTGAGCCCAACAATGACTAGTTCGCCATCTAGCTATGTTTTCGTCCAGAACTGTTTTGTATTCAAAATTCAAAGTTTTAGAATTAGACGTAAATCTTTTAAAGTTCCCGCGTTTCTTACGTTTTGACATTTTAATATGTTATAATGTAAGCGATTCTGTTAATTTTAGTGAAATATTTAGACCCCACATCGATCTAGTTTTTGAGAATCATTACATATAGTGGAACAGGGTGACCATGGACAGCAATGGTGGTTATGTATTGAACATCAACTAAACACAGTTTCCAACCTTTAAAAGGCAACAAAAGGCACAGAATCTGATAGATAATTCAATTTTGATATTTTTTGACCATGTTGTAAGTCCCACATCACTGAAGTTACTCGACAATTCATGGTAGAGCATTGGCAGGTCCGGTAGGCTGAACAGCTCAGAACCATGGTAATTTCGAAATTCAACAAAAGGGAGTTGGCCTTTGATATTACTTTTTGTCCTTCAATTTTTAATTTTGATTGTGAAAAATTAATTTTGTCCATGAAAAATCCTTGCAACTTAAGATATATAATTTTTGAAATGGCGGAGATAGCCAACAATTTATTTTCGTTAATGCTTCACAGATTCATACATGGCGTGGTCTCTGATCATAAATCAAAAATATATATACAAATAATAAAACTCATTAAAATTTGTTGCTTAGTTCTCTTTTTTAGACTTAAATGGTCAGCTGAAAATAGTGGTCAAAATACCTTAGTGTTGTAATTTCGAACCGGTTTTACCTAGTACTCTATATACCGTGCTTCACACTTTCCGACGTATTGCACATTCCGCGGCTGCGATAGTGTTCTCGCCACCGCATCTGTTCCTCAAGTTGATCCAGAAATGGCGCTTGTGAGGAGCCAAGTGCGGTACTAACTTCGTGCAGATGTCCTCGATCCGGTCTCGTTCGAGATTCTGGGAAGTCACTCTCAGTTCAAGTTCCTCGTCAGCATGGAATGTTGACTTCATCAAGCTGTATGCCGTCCAGCTCGGGTCTAAAAGAGACGTTTTCGTCAGGATCTCATCAGACCCTCGCTTCACTTTGATGCTTTTGAAGCTGGCCAGGTAAGGGCGCTGCCCGTCATCTGCCAAGATTTTGAGGGCGTGGCGGCTCACGCCATTGACCGTCGCCACCATGTTGGCACCTGGCCGCATGAGGATGGTCTTTGTGCCAGCTGCAGTCGTCGCTTCGTTGAAAACCTCAAAATCCTCCACGCGGCCAGCCCGTCGTAGGTTTTTTTAGATGACCTGATGAAGGGCGTCTGCAGAGTGCAGACATTGATGTATGCCCCGGCTCCAGATATTTGAGCGTGATGGTCTGAGTGTTTGTGGAAGGACTGTTGATGGCCTTTAGAAGAGTGGAGACCAGCGTCCACGACTTATTTTGTCCGGCGCAGTTATCTGGCCACATGACTGTGTCATACGTCCCTGCACACCGACGTTAAAACCCTCGCCGGCACAGGCCATTTTGCGTCCTTCGACGGCACAAGGGGGGGGGGTTGGTACGACCGCCCCCCCCTCGCGTTTGGCCCCTGATCGAGCTAGAGCTTCGCGGAAAAAAACGAGCGTGTTGCTGTCACGAGAGGAAGCCGATGATACCCAATTTTAAGGTCCTAGGTCATCGGGTGACCTTCCAGGTCAGGTCAATGACCCGAAAACCGGGAAAATCGGGACCTGTTAAAAAGTCGTAAAGTGTGGCTGCTATGTGGTTTTCCGGGGTGCTGATCACGAATATCGTGTTAGTTTTGATCGGAGATGATGTTTTTAAGCATTTAGACCAGGTCGGGTCAGGTCAGGTTAACCGGTAGGGGTTGTGACGGGTATTCGTAATACGTGTCAACCGCCTCTGACAGCTTCGTAACATGTTACGAAGGTACCAAAACTACTTCGTAAATGTTCAAATGGTTGCTAAATTCGAATTCAGCTCCAAAAACTAGCCTAGAAACATGTAAAACTCGAAAAAGTGAACCGAGGTCACCCGAGGTCACCAAAGGTCAATGACCTGACCTGACCTTCAGGTGACCTTGACACCCACCCTAATGTATGGGAGCAACATCAAATCACATGTTTGAACGTTTGAAACCACGAAAAGCTTGCAAACGCGCGGCTAACGCGAGCCGACATACGCCGAATCGCGATTTCGGCCAAACATGGTCACGGATAAGAGGTCACAGGTCAAAGGTCATTGGGGTCAGGGTCATGAAATTTTCAGGGAACGTGTAACAGTGATCAATGCGAGGGTACTGAAAGTTTCGTCGCGATCAGCCGCTTTTTACGCGAGTTATTCGCGAAAAACCTTAGGGGGGGGGGTGTTGCATCAACCCCCCCCCCCCTGTGCCAGCGAGGGTTAAGTACAGGTGGAAGGAAGCCGATACCTCCTCACACCCGCGTCCTGCCTCTCCGTCGTGCCAGAGAACGCAAGTGCTGTACTTTACACGGTTCTGTTTTGTCTGCGCTTTGGCGTTCTTACTTGAAGAGATGAGTGGTGTGAATGTTTCGTTGTAACATGACAGTCGTCTGGTGAAGACGGCGTCCTTGAGTGGGATTTGCGGAAGTATGAAGACTTTCATCATATCTACAGAAATGAATATCGTCCCCTCTTCCCAGTCTGTCGGCATCAGCGCGATACTGCTCCCTTGCAGTCTTAGCATCGGCGATGTGCTTCTGGTGCTGATCGCACTGCTGGCATCCCTCAGCATGGTGTCGCGGCTCTGATTCACGCACTGCATGATCGTCCGCGGAGTGCTGCAGCTGCAGCGAGCACTTGCTACACTCTTCGCCGGCCAGCCGAGTGAAGCCGATGTTCATGCTTTGAACTACTCGTCGGTAGGTTTCGAATGAGCAGGGAGTCTCCTCGTGACGCCCCATATAGTCATGGGGCATCGCGGCTACTGTCAGGTCTGCTGGGAGGTAGTATCGATCGGGTGCGTGCGCGTATCGGTTGTGGTGCTTGATGGGGTGGAACATCTTGACTTTTAAAGTGTTGCACGATGGCAGGCAGCTTTGTCGATCTTGAGAGCCGACTCGTGACGTCCCCTGCCATCTCCGGTGGGGCAGACGTCATCTTCACGTATGCACGCCAAGACAGCATCTCCGACCTCCGTTGTTCTGCGCGAATCCGAGTGTTGTTAGGAAAAATCCCCTGCAGACGTTGACAATCTTAACGTCGTCCAGCACGGGTAGGGTCCAAGTGTATGTACGTCATGTGCTTCCTGTGGGAAGCACCGCTCTGGTTTTACTTCCTGCGACTTTCGAGCTGGATTTCTTTTATCCAACATAGGTTCGGTACCACTGCCGCCGCGCTGAATAACTGAGCCTGTTGACCTTCTCGTTGATGAGATGACGTTGGTTCGTACTGAAGTGTTTGATGCACTGCTTCTGGCACCCAGCCGCGCAAGCTTCAGGGGGTGGTCTGGTGGTGTGCTTCTGAGCGAAGTTGTTGATCTTTTCAGCTTCGATGCGGGCCCGTTTCTTTTTAGCTGGTATCGTTGGAGTCAGGGGGTGTCGAAGTCTAGTAGGAAAATCTGGCAAATTCCCTGCGTGACGTCACGTCGGGGATGACTGACGGCACCTTGCACTGAAAGACACGGCAGAACGGCTATTTTTGAAAAATGATTAAAAATACTTTTGTGCTGTTATGACGCATAAAACGCTTATCAGCATGTTCCTCATCATGTGATAAAGGCATATCCGTGGTCGAAAATAGCTGAGCCCCTCCCAATTTCCAACCACCGACCTCATAAGCAAAGGATGTAAGCGTAATCCTTAAGGGCGACTTTCCTATACATATCCGTACATATGCGTCCTTATGGAAATCGGTAGTGTGGCGATTGGTGACGCGCGCGACATCTGTGTGGCGACCAATTGGCGACTGGCGACACCTGGTGGCTGCTTTTCTGCTGTATGTAGGCATTGGGGTTTTGCCAGATGTGGTTCCTACTGCTACACCACTATGTTGACCCAATACTAGAAAAGTTATTTTGCTAGTAAAAGGCAAGCAAATTGAAAGTTGATTTATAAAATTGCTTATAAATGATTACGAGATAATAATAAAGAAATTTTGATTGAATAATTATTTAAATAATCAACCGTGAAACTATATTCTGGTAGGTTTAGTAGAAATAAGTCCGTGCAACCTTGTATTTAGGGCCTTGGTTGGAGTGTTCGTGACAGGTCTTATTCGTTCTAAAGGACCCTTTGTTTACTGTACAAGGTCCCTCGTTGGGCTAAAGGGGTCCTCTGATAGTCCTCAAAGGGTCCCTAAAAGAGTAACTAATACTTTTCAGTATGTAAAAAGCATAGGGCGACTATGATTTTCAGAAGGGCGCTGGAGGCTCTAGAGGGGCGCCGTCGACCTTGGATGGGGCGACTGTAGTTTTCATTCAAGTGGGCGCTGGTGGCTCTTGATGGGCTCCATCGAATCATCGATCTTGGGGACTCGGAATATTCTGGTCTCCGGAGGGGCGCCTTTGAACCTGGGGGGGGGGGGGCCTGGAGAACATTGTCTGTTGAGTGTTATAGCTAGTGATGTCAATTTCAGAAAACATATGTCCAATGTCTGTCCAATGTCCAATACTTACGTCAACCGTCCGTCCAAAAAAGTCCAAGCCAGCCATTTGTCCAAAGATGTCCGACATCTACGCAATAGTATACACTCAACACCGTTATTTAATTTGCTTTTAATGTATCGTTACCAGCTCAAAAGTGGTAATCATATCGAAAGCTGAGCTTTCTAATAGCCAATCAATGTTAAACACGATTACTTTATAAAAATGTTGAGGTGTAGCAAGCGATTGTCCAAGGTTGTCCAAAGCCTGCTGTCATTGTCCAACCGAATTCCAAATTGGACATTGGACAAAATCGGAATTCCGAAGATTCAGGTTCCGATTGACACCACTAGTTATAGCAGGATATGCGCAAGCGGAAAAAAAAACAGCCAGGGATCACAGCAGGTTAAATGAGTTTGAAGCAGGGATGCGGAGCCGTGGAAATTTCAAACGGCTCCGGCTCCGGCTCCGGCTCCGGAGACAAAAATCGGCTCCGGCTCCGGCTCCGGCTCCGGGTGAAATGTTATGGCGGCTCCGGCTCCGGCTCCGAGTAAAATGGTCCGGCTCCGGCGGCTCCGGCTCCGGCGGCTCCGGCTCCGGCGGCTCCGGCTCCGACTCAGTACATCCCCTATGCAATCAATTAAATACGGGTGGAAGAAAAATTGGATTGGTTATACGCGTTACCTACTCTTGCCATGACCGGCTCACCGCGTCCCCGCGCAAACGCACCTCGGAGAGAACTGGCAGAACAAAGGACTAGGAAGCGATGGCATTGGAAACGTAGTCGCCGCAAATCGGAGTTCACTGAATCATCGTAAGCTGACACCCATCTCGGCTGCATTGGGGGTGGGGGGGGGGGGTGGGAAGAGACGGTGCTGGGAGTCGCAGTCCACTGCACTGGCTTCAAAACAATGGCCGTCACCTGATGACCGGTCCTCATGTTCTGGGGATGCAATAGACGTGAGGGGGGGGGGAGGAGCAGACAGGAAGTTGATTGCGTACTGTGGGATACTGGGGATTTTCGGCTTTTTCATTCACTTGATGGCCCATGACGTACTATTGGTCTCAAGATAAGGGCCCAGGCGACCTGTAGTTTTGATGCGGTGAATATCCTTACCTACCCTCGCCACAACTCGGGCCGAGTGCACCCCTCCTCCCAGCCAGCGCCACCCCCACTCGCATTGTGGCGAGGATGAGGGTATTCACCGCATCAAAACTACAGGTCGCCTGGGCACTTATATTGAGACCAATAATACGATATGTTTTACTGCCTTGTACCTACTGTCAAACCGAACTAGGTCAATTATTTTTTCCTCTTCAAAAAATAAAAAGGAGCCGGAGTCGCCCCCTTTTTTGGCGGCTCCGGCTCCGGCTCCGGCTCCGGGCTATATTGTTTCACGGCTCCGGCTCCGGCTCCGGCTCCGGGCAAAATATGCCGGCTCCGGCGGCTCCGGCTCCGACTCCGGCTCCGGCTCCGCATCCCTGGTTTGAAGAAAAATGGAAAGCATTGTTAGGCGGAAGTGGCAACGTGACATTTTAGTGATGGCAATTGGCGGCTCGACTCCGAGCTTCGTTCGCCGCTCATGAGGGTAATGCGCCTCGTCTCGCCGAGTGCATGTTTGTCAGTTAGCGGGGGATTGCGGGCCGAATTGTAATGCTGTTATGCCGTGTGATTGTCATGGTTAGTGTAATAAATCTCAACTGGAAAAAGAAAAAAAACAGCCACAGGTATAAATCAGGTTATATCAATGTGCCCACATTGCATACATGTTTCCATGTTTCATTTACGCATTTGTTTTTATGTGCACTGACGACTCGCATTAGAAATCGCTTGCCTTTTCGCTTGCCGCCCCCTTCCCCCAGTAGTGATATTTTGCCCTGACTGGGGGGGGGGGGGGCAGGCCGGTGACTGCGGGGATTTGGCCCCCCAGTTAACATGTTAGACGAGGCCCTGCCCGCCCCCCCCCCCCCCCCCCCAAGTCTGGATCCGCCAGTGGAGCCGACTGGATCTCGGCCGTCCGCTAGTGACGTCACGGCCCCTCCGGAGAGGTCAGGTCGGGTCATGGTGCGCCGGTGCCGGAAGGCGTTGCTCTTAAGGGCAACTGCAGGTTTTACATGTTTGAGTTGAGCAAGAATGTGAGTTACCGTTATTTGACATTTCATTTCAAGCGACGGCCCTGGGCGTAAGAACAATCTTTTCCATCAGATACTGCCTTTCCAATGACGGTGTCATTTTCCTAAGCAGAGTGTGAACAAATCGTCCTACGATCAAGTGTCAGATTACCTCATTCTCAAAGGCTCACCCTGTATGTTATGCCTGCAAAGGTTCGTTTCGGGTTAGGTTCGTGTGGGATAAGGTTTGTAAATTGTAGAAGAGTCGTATCAGATCAGATTCTTACTCATGCCTGGTCTTGGTTCGTGGGAGATAAAGTTCGTATACAAGATGTTCTCATGCAGACGTTCGTATCAGGTACTGTTTGTACGGGATTCTGTTGTAACAGTTCCGGAGTAGGGGTAGAGGAAGCTTAGTCGACTTCTATCTCTACTCCTGACTCGTCGCGACTCCCGACTCCGAAACGCTTGACTCATGTCAACTCACCGTCCTGTGACCTCATCAACAACCTCATGCATGCGTAGCCGCTGTAAATTAGTGCAAAGCATTGCAAAAATAGCCTTCCTCAATTGCATTGCTGTATATCCCCTCGATTTTGTTTGTACCGAGAAGTGGCCGGTTATGGGCTCCCTGTTCTCCATGTGGCGTGCAGAGACCGTGGGACGGTATCCCGAGCGACCGGTCAACATGACGTGTACCGGCGAAGGGCTCAGCGCGGTGGCACACTCCGATGAGAATCCTGGAGTGAGAGGTTAACGGCAGGTAAGCAGGCGCACACCATCTACACACCTTCGTTTCCGAGCTCATGAAATTGATATAGACCCCTTCCATCAATGAATTTAACATGAAAGATGGTGATCACTTCACATTCCTTTTAACTCATCCTTTATGATTTTGAATGCAATGAAACTACGATCTTTGCCAGCCACAGTCCATAACGTTACAAAGGATACTGAAGAGACAACTGAAGTCTGCATTCGGACCAGTGTTCGCCATATGGGCCGGGCCAGTCCAATGGGCGATGGGCTGGGCTGGCCTACGGGCCGGGCTGGGCTGGGCTGGGTCCTCAAATATGAAGGATCGATGGGCTGTGAATGGGCTGGGCCAAGCACTGTAAAGTGGAGTCAGGGGTTCGCGACTGAGACAAAATCCATAACTTCATAGCGTATTACTGTGCAAGACTCAAAAACGAGTCAATAAAGTACGCAAGTAATGTGCATTGTGCACGCCGCTCGCAAAAGATTGTTAGTCTTTGCTCCCTTTGGATACCTGTATGGTGTCAATAATTTTTAATCCATTCATTTTTTGTTTGGCTGGGCTATGACGCTTTTACCATGAATGGGCTCGGCCTGGGCCGGGCTGTGGACCCATGGGCCTGGGCTGGGCTGGACTGGGCTTTTGCGGCCCGTGGCCAACACTGATTCGGACGGGAGGTTTCCTCATTAACCGGCGTTGCTTATATAAATTGATTTTTTTATTAGTTATCAGTCATGCAGCATAATCAACATCAATCAACGTGATCAATGTTGTCAACATAATCAGAGCAGTGCACTGAGCAGCTTACATTTTACCATCACCGATTGCGGCGTGAATAAACACGCATAATGCGCAAAATATAATTCAGCAAAATAAATATGCCAGTGTGACATCTGCTGTCGTTAAGGTAAGAAGGGACAAGCCGATTTTTATTGACATTACTTCATGATTGAACAATAAAAAGGCAACTATCGCTTTGGCATTTTCATTGTCTGAATATTTACAATAGACATGTCTTGGTGAACTGTTGTAGCTACACAAGAGTGAATAGCATGCCTACCTTTACTAAAAGTAAGCGCCGCAACGGTACCTACTTATCTGGTTGGCTGGGTACTGTGCAGTGCCGGCTGTTCTGCCATTCCAGGGGTTCTGGCATCTCACGTGTGGGCGATGCCGCTACCGTGTCGGCTGCTGCTTCTGCTCTGCGGCTGTCTGTGCCAGTCTCCAGCCGCCGCCAGACGGTTCGAGCTGCTCACCGACCAGGCCATCATCAACGGCTCTATGATGACGGTGGCGCCGCCGGTGACGGTGACGCAGTGCGCCGCGCTGTGCAGCAGGCTCTCCGGCTGCGGCGGCTTTAACCGCAGCCCGACCGCCGGCTGCGTGACGCTGCTCCGCGACAGCCTGCGCTTCTCGTACCGGCGCGAGGAGCCGGGCACCGTGTCCGGCACGGTGCCGGCCTTCTCGTGCCACCAGCGGCTGCTGCTGAATCGCGAGGCACCCAGCGGAGTGCAGCGGCCGTTCGGCTGGCCGGTGCCCGTCTACTGCGACCAGGAGCTGGACGGCGGCGGCTGGACGCTGCTGGTGACCGCCGCCACCGCCGGCTGGACAGACGTCCAGGTGATGGTCCGCAACGAGGAACAGCCCAGCCTCAGCGCTGACTACTCGGCGCTGCGGCGCGCCAACCGCCTGCTGAACCACGCCCGAGGCGGCGACATCTTCTACAGGTCAGTGCTCAGTGGGTGACTTTAGTACAGGTCAGCGCTTATTAGTGAGTTTCAGTACAGTTTAGTGCTCAGTTTCCGTGAAAACAATTTAACCCGAAGCCGGCGAGTAAACCGGTGCTTTGCTTGTACCCCTATCCGCAACCATTTTTACCACCCTCCCAGAGTAATGTTATGTAAGATCCCATTGCAGAATTAGTCGTGCCCGCTCTCAGCGGACATACCAGCGAACATGTCCGCTGAGAGCGGTTGCGATAATACCCTGCAATGGAACCTAACTACCCCTGAGACGTCGTTAACAATGGTTGCGGCTAGGGGTACAACGTGAGACGCCGATTTACTCGCCGGCATCGGGTTAAATTGTTTTCACTACAAATACCGGGATTTTGACGGTTCACCCTTCTTACTACACATGCGATTTCTTTCACTTGTATACCTTCTCTCTCTCTCTCTCTCTCTCTCTCTCTCTCTCTCTCTCTCTCTCTCTCTCTCTCTCTCTCTCTCTCTCTCTCTCTCTCTCTCTCTCTCTCTCTCTCTCCCTCCCTTTCTTCATCTCCCCTCTCCCTTCCTTCTCTCTTTCTCTCTCTCGTGTATTTTTGCACTAATTGTTATGATTAATTTGCACCATTGTGTGTCTGAGCAGACTGGAGGCGCAGGCTCAGACAGGCAGACGGCAGTGGGGTGGCATCTTCACCACACCGCAGCTCGAGTCCCTCATACTGCAAGGAAGTGGTCCCGGATGGAGTCTGGTCGAACAATTCGGAACATGGAATTTTAACGACCGTTCGATTGGCAACGAGGTTGCGTATATCGATCAGGAGTCCTCATTGAGCGGGATGCTCCTGAGAACCTCGAATCGTGACGAGTTCGGCACCATCGTTTCCGCTGTCGGCGCTCCACACGAAGGTCAATTCCTGCACAGTCCCTGGATCGAAGGAGAAATGCCCGACTCCGGTACTGTTCTCTACTGGGTCCGCGAAAACTAGTCGCCCTGGCTGGTAAACTGGCCACTGGCTCAGTGACTGGTTAAATAGCCGCTTTACTAGACGCGTATGCAGCTGAGGCTTCGTTGACGGTCGGAAGGCGCATTTTACCCGTGGGCCGTGGCATTTAAGCACTCAGCTCAGCGTGCATGCAAGGACCATTTAGATGGTCCTGTGACTCTCAGCTAACACCAACGTTCCAGTTACAGTTTTCCGAAGTTAAGCCGCACTGGTACAGTGAACCGTTTTTGTAAACTTAGTACAGTTTGATCTGTTGCCTGCGAGCATCGACGAATTGTTTTGTTTTTCGAATCGATGAATCGCCGGACCGCTTGTGCATGACCCGTAGCAATGAAGCTTGGTATCACCGTCTGAACATAACTGTATAGGCCATTATTTACTCAGCATCTACATGCCGTCATTATGTTCACTCAAAAACGCTGTGCATGCTATGTGGTGTTAAAATACTGAACTTTTGCTCAAACTAATTGGTGTGGAACACGTGACTATTGGTTATAAAGTAAAAAGTTAAGTTGGGAACTTTACTTTTGACGCACAATATACCGCACATAACTCGTTATTGGGGGTGATTTGTGACTCGCTTGTGAGTGTGGATCCCAACGTGGAATGGCATATTCTGAGCTTGTTTATCATCGCTCGTCTCAGCAACGTCGGTAACGGGGTAGAAGGAAGGTTATAGAACTGGTAGAAGGTTCTGATCGGGTGATCAAAGTCAAGGGTGCTGTCGATACAAAATACTGGATTTCAGACATTAAAGTTGAGTTTAACCCTCGCCGGACCTATTGGTTTTCTACATACGCGCCGGCCGAGGGGGGGGGGCGGGTACGACCCCCCCCTCGCCGTTTCGCCCCTGGTGGAGCTAGCGCGTCGCGGAAAAAAACGAGCGTGTGCGCCGTTACGAGACGCAGAGATTGGTACCCGATTTTAAGGTCCTAGGTCAACCGGTGACCTCTGAGGTCAGGTCAAGTGCCCCAAGGTACGGTTCAGTTTTTGGTGAATAACTTCGCAAAAAACGGCCGCAGAGCGCCGATTTTGGCAGCATCGTGTTCGTCTCGCTCAGGCGCGTCGAATGATATACTTTTTGTCCGGGTCAGGTCAACTTGGGGTGTTGACCTCAGGACAAGGTCAGGTCAGCACCCCCAGGTCACGAAGTTGGTCGAAAGAGGTCATGTCGCATATCATTCGATTCGGCAGGTCTTCCTGAGTCCATTGGTGGCTTTCCCGACTCGCTAGCTCAATTTGATCAAGAGTTATTGACGAAAAACTAATATGACCTTGATGACGTCATAAATGACGTCACGCAAGGTCAACATTGCAAAAGTGACGCATCTAACCTTGCAAGGAGTGCATAAAATCACGATTCTGTGTGCTTGAGATAGTTGGAGATCGTTCCCGGCGCCAGAATAGCAGTTTTCATTTTTCCCCATTGACTTATAATGGTGAGGTCACGAAAATGACCTGACCTCATATGACCTTTAGGAAAAATCCGAGATATACAAGTTGTGAGACTCATAATGGATACTAGATCCTGCAAGTTTCATTTCCCTGTGACATCTCCTCTGGCAGTGAGGGCGTTGCGAAGTTGCGACATCTGAAGACCGTGCAGAGGTTCACTTATGACGTCATAGGTTAGTGACCTGACCTGACCCAAAAATGCGGTTGGTGTCAAAAGATGCGGCTTGGATCAAAGGTCAGGTATGCCAAGTTTCAGCTCTCTATCTCCAGCGTGTTCGGAGCTATCGCGAAAAAACCCTATGGGGGGGCGGCACCCGCCCCCCCCCCCCCTCGGCCGGCGAGGGTTAAACTATGCCTTTTCAACGGAAGAGAGCAGCCGCCGCCAACTGACGTTGCAGGCTCGTGGTGCAGGGCTGCAGTGGCTGATAGTGGTATCAGGGCAGGGGCGCCGGGGGTGCTGCGGCCGTCCCCGCTGCGTTCTCGAGTGCCCTATCAGTTGACTCAGTCGGCATTGGTTGCGCCGCGAGTGTCACCGCGGCGAACGCGGCGTGACGGCGACTGTCTGACCGCTGAGAGAAATACTGGGAAGGAGGTGAGTCCACTCACAGATTGGATAGGTGTGTGAGTGTGTGTGCGTCTGTATGTGTGTCTGTGTCTGTGTGTTTGTCGGTCTGGTCTCCCTGTTCGTCTGTCTGTCCGCGGTCGGTCTCTGTCTGAGTTTGTGTAGGTATGAACCTTTCCTCTCCCCTGTTTCTGTCTTTGAATTAAATTCTGTGTTACCTCATTGGACCCATGCAATGGCTGCACTTGCGCCCGTGTCTGAGTGCGTTTGCCGTTTGCGTTTGTGTCGTGTCTGTATGCGTTTGTGTTTGGTGGAGACAGACGTTGCGAGCATTGTCACGGATAAAAAAGTTAAAGCCGTTTGATTGTCATCTGTGCAGCGAGAGAAGAGCAAAGTGAGCTGCACATACATATGACAAACTCACACATGGATGCTGGGATTACAGATGCGTGTAATAATGCCAAAAGCTGATCAACGACCGTTCCAGCTGTGCGGAGCCGCTCGCTGTCCAAGAGTCACTCGCCGGCCGCCATAGACTCCGCCTGGAGTTGCTCGCTGTCCGAAATTACTCGCCGGCCGCCCCAGACCCCGTCCTGAGTTACTCGCCGGCCGCCACAGGTTCCGTCCGGAACCCTCGCTGGTCGTCACAGTCCCCCGGTCGGAGTTACTCGCCGGCCGCCACAGCACTCCGCCCGCCACCATGGTCGACCACTATGCCGTCCTGGAGGTCTCCAAAACGGCCACCACCGAAGAAATCAGGAGCTCGTAAGTCCGATGACCGATGTCGTTAGGTAATTTATAATGGGGAATGTGGGATGGACACGCCGAATTTCGATTTTTATTGCACGCTCAAAGCCCACGAACGCTCAGAGTGTTTGGACGAATGCGAACACTATATTCTAAAATATTATTGAGAACTTCATGCATGTTACCTGTTATTACTTGTTATTACCTGTTATTACCTGATTCATTACTTTCATGCGACATTAGCCATTTTCACGACGGCCGTCTGGTACACATTTGGTGCACATCTGGTGCAGATCTGGTCAAATTAGGTTCAGTGTGTCTCTGAGTAGCTATCAGCTAGTTTTTCACTAATTGCTTATATGCCTGCTTTGCCGTATTATCAGAGAGTATCATCGATTAAAACACTAAAATAAATTCATAAAATAACGATATTTGCTGTAATAGAGATTAGGTGCAGATCGGGTCAAATTAGTGCACTTGCCGGATAGCCCGTCGTGAAAACGGCTTTTATGTATAGCCAGAATGCATGGTGTAATTTTTGTAGGTAACAAGAAGAAAAAAAACGCGGGTACGTGTTCTTATTTCTCTATCAGTAACACAGATTTTGCAAATTATCTAAAACCGTTTGTAGCATGTCTTGTTGAACATATTTTTTCACATATGCTGTATGAGCTCCGCCGTCAAGCTTCGTTTGTACCCGAAGGTCACGTAAATTGACCTGACTGCAAAAAACAGATGACCGACGGTGACGTGACTTGTGATTTAACCTGTAAATCTGTAAATTTCTTTGATGATTCCTGAGCTTTCGAACGATGTTTGCCTATTGTTGTTATGGTTCAGGAACACGGCTGAATGGGAGTGGTCCCGAGATGTAATAGCACGTTCTGCCCACACTACTCTTTCTGAATGGGTCGCAACAGCGCGGCTAAAACATGGGATCTTAAAGTTTTTCTTTCAAATTTTATCTTATTCAGCACTCATGACCCAACGCCTGTGGCGCCCGTGGAATAGCCCTTCGTGACATTTTTGAACATTCATGTTTATAACACGCCACTTTAAGACTATTATTGCCATAAGCCGCTTATTATTGCAACTTTTACCGGGAAAAGTCCTGAATTCATCATTCCCCCGATTAGCAAGGCACGCTACAAAACAATTACATAAAACAAATGGGTTTCTTGACGAGGCATTCTGCAGTCAAGTATATACAAACACTTAATAATACAGTATGGCTGACGTCGTCGCGGAGTGCCACCGGGCACGAGCTTTTCGAACACGGGAGCTGAGACTCGACCTACCCTTGCGAGCTACCGACCGTGCTGTTTTCGACAGGTTCCGCCGCCTGGCCAGGAAATGGCACCCGGACAGGAACCCCAACAACCGGGAGGAGGCGTCCAAAAAGTTTCGCCAGCTCTCCGAGTCTTACGAAGTTCTCTCCAAAGGTCAGTGTCTGCGCAGAGTGATGGCGTTTCCTCCATGATCTGACACAAGCACAGTCGTAGACTCGAGAAAATGAATGACCTCTCGCACTCGTTGGATGACGAGCTCGATGCCCTGGCTTTCAGTAATTTATGGATTCATCAATATACAGAAACAAGCAGGGGCGGATCCAGAAAATCTCCAAGGGAGGGGCCATTAGAAACCAGGAGGCCCCCCATAATCCCACCTGTTGGAGGCCCCATCTTCCCACTTGTTGGGCCCCCCCAAAAAAACTGCGTCTATTGAGCTTATCTAGCTTTTCAGGCAACATCTCAACATCTGTGCAGGCTTGGAGGCCCTCTGTGCAGGTTAGGAGGCCCTGTAAAAGTGGTCATCTCTGTGAGTATAAGAGACCTCCAAGTTATGAAAAGCTTTACCAATCTTCTAACAAAGAAGTCTTCTCAGCTAGTCTTCTAAGAAATAACTAAGTGGGTAGGTTAAAAAAAAAACTCATCGGATTTCGGCCACTTTATTTTCAGGAGGCCCCCTTTTCAGCTTTTTAACTTTTTATTGTATTTTTGAAAAAAATCGGCCAAGGGGGGGGGGCCATGGCCCCCATGGCCCCCCCTTGTATCCGCGCCTGGAAACAAGTTTGATGTTTGTGATCCGAAACATTTAGCAACACTTCTTGCATTGTAACGCTGCACGATGTTTTCACTGGAATTCGAACACTGAGACGCTGCACGATGTTTTTACTGGAATTCGAACACTGAGACGCTGCACGATGTTTTCACTGAGATACCAAACAAAATTCGAAACAAGTCATATTAGCTGTTTTCACGACGGGCCATCCGACGAATGCACCTAATTTGACCAAATCTGCACCTTATCTCTTTTACAGCAAATATCTTCATTTTATGAATTCATTTCAGTGTCTTAACCCGGCAGTTGCTGGGGTATTTCGCCACCCACCGTTTGCTGGGGGGGGGGGGCGTTAAACGCCCCCAGCCGATAATTCGAGAACCAATAGGCGCAGCGAAACGCACGAGGCGGCACACGAAAAAACGCGACGAGACGCTTCAGATGAGTACCTTAAAGTTGAATTTTGAGGTCACAGATCGGGTCAAGGTCAGGTCAAACACCTGAAATCGGGCTTTCAGTAGCATGGACTTTCAGGACTTCGCAATGGGCGCCTCTCGTCATAAACTCTGTCAAAACGGTGCACAATCCATCATATAAGGCATACAAGAGTGTCAGCTCCATGTAGGGGTCAGTCAAGCATAGGTCAGGGTCAAGGTCAGGTCAACCGGGTAGGCACATATCCCCGAAAATCAAAACTGATATTCGCAGCCTGTGACACATGTTTTATAGGTAATTTGGGGCGTAGAACACGATGGTGACATTCATTTTATCATATGTGTACGTGTTTCGCTCAACAAGTTCAATTTAAGAAATGCATGTATCATGGTCGTGATTGTGAAGTAGTCACGAGAAATTGCCAAGATTCAGTTCACCATTATGGAAAATTCGGAACGATAATCAATAATCGAAGATAGCCATTTGATTGATCATGGTATTGGCAGTCTAATGGCGTTTACGGCATGTCTGTATGTGTATTCGGTGATTTTATATGATTTTTTGAACATTTGGTCGAAAAGTCAGAAATCATGACGTCACTAAAATCTCGATATCTCAAAAAAAATTCGACCGATTTTTTTGAAACTTGGTCACAATAAACTTCAATCAATTCCCTACAGGTACCCGAAATTTGGCGCGCCTGCGGCGCGCCGTTTTAATGCTATGGCCCGGCGAAAAAGTGGGGGCGTTTAACGCCCCCCCCCCCAGCAACTCGCGGGTTAATCAATGACAATCTCTGATAATATGACAAAGGAGGCATATCAGTTGGGGGAGGTTTGGTCAATGGTTGTCATTTTTAGCACATGCCATTTTTGGCAACCATGTGCTAAAAATGACAACGCTATCAGCTATTTTTAGCAACGATGAAGCCGATTTCACTCCTCAGCGAGGAAATCACGATTTTGGAAATACAAGCACTGATTTTGGAAAAGAAGTGCTGCCACCTGGTGCAAGAAGAAGAAACCAGCTTTAATATGGCCGTTGTTTGTATGGTAGTCCAACGTTGAAGTATACCCTTTTTTGTGGCACGAAGTTGGAACTTTAAATTGAAGCATCCGAAAATGATCGATATTGATCGAAATCATGATGTTGATGAAAAAAATAATATGTTAAGTTGAGAGAGGAGGCCATTTTATCCAGATGCGGTGGTTTACTTCTTGAAATTATTTTTGCTTACGACGACTGCCATGTAATGAGGGATAATTAGCAGCCGTCATTAGCAAAAATAATTTCAAGAAGTAAACTACTGCATCTGGATAAAATGGCCTCCTCTCTCAACTTAAAATATTATTTTTTTCATCAACATCATGTTTTCGATCAATATCGATCATTTTCGGATGCTTCAATTTTAAGTTCCAACTTCAGGCCACAAAACAAACTACCATACAAATAACAGGCATATTAAAGCTGGATTCTTCGTCTTGCACCAGGTGGCAGCACTTCTTTTCCAAAATCAGTGTTTATCTTTCCAAAATCTTCATTTCCTCGCTGAGGAGTGAAATCGGCCTCATCGTTGTCAAAAATAGCAGAATCGTTGTCATTTTTAGCACGTGTGACAAAAATAGCACGTGCTTAAAATGACAACGATTGACCAAACCTCCCCCGACTGATATAAGCAATTAGTGCAACCCTAGCTGATAGCTTCTAAGAGATACACTGAACCTAATTTGACCAAATCTGCACCTAATCTGCACCAAATGTGCACCAAATGTGTACCAGATGGCCCTTGTGAAAACGGCTATTGTGTATATTTAAGTTCATGAAAAGATGTTTTATTTTGTCACGACCTGTACTGCAGTATTTCTGCAATATCTTCTAAATCCCGAAACGATAAACACAAAACTTTACCTTTGGCTCCATCAATTTGACACCTGGGCCTCGTTTCATAAAACTCTGCCGTAACTTACACTTTTCTGTAATTCACACCCTTTCGAACTACGGAGCGCAAATGAAGCCGTTTCACAAAGCCACAACTGGAATTGTTTACACCTCCGTAACTAAGCACATTTGCGTAGTTGCTGTAATTTATCAAGCGTCCTACAAATTACAATTTCATGTCAACACTTATTTTTTTTTTACGAGAAATTATAGAACAATTAATGTTGAATTTCAATCTTAATTTTTTGTTTTATGAAAAAACAAAATTGATATTGATGACCATCCTTTATTAAATCAATATATTGAAAACAGCAGAAAGCCAGCTAAGCAGAAGTGCCTAACTACGAAAGTGGCGCGGCGCGGCGAATAAACAAAATTCCGATAGTGGCCACAGCCCACAAAAGCGACTGGTACAGAGGATTTGCATTTTTTTCTCGTTAGGGCTGTTCTTTCTTCCTCACCGGGCTCAACATTATAAAATGTATTAAAAATTAGCTTCGAATCTTCACATTAATTCAAATTCACGCAACATTTTTGTGCGTAGTTTACACCACTCATATCAAGAACTTGATAAAATATTTGGCGTTGATTACGTCGTTTTATGAAACCCAAATGGCATCAATTGGTCCGGAATCGAGAATTCGCCGTGAATGAAGCTCCGTAATTTCGATGGCGTGAATTACTCCGGTCTCCGGCTTTATGAAACCGAATTGGCATCAAATACGCCAAATCTGGCATAATTGACGGAACGCCGTAAGTAATTCCTTTTATGAAACGAGGCCCTTGTGTCAAAAAAAAAATCGTAACTGCATAGCATATCATAACTGCCATAGGTTGGCCGGAAACAGCTATCTCGGATTTTCAAGATTGTGAACGCATTGAAAATTATCCATATTAAGACCGAAAAATTATATTTTTGATATTTTTACCCATAAGTGTAAAGTATTTGACTTTTCGAAAAAGGTGCTACATACATTACCGCGGCGGCGCGGCTGATATTATAGTGCCTAAGAGACTTTGGAACCATGGGCGCTTTTCACGCATTTTTTGAAAAGTAATAGGTTTAGAGAAGAACGAATCTTGGATAATTTGATAAAAAAATGTCTCGTTTTTTCGATGATGCATTTAGTTTTGGGACTTGCAGACTTCGTCCTACATCGCTTAAAAATCGCTAATTTACATGGGACTCGAGCGGGGCTTCGAGACTTGACTCCAAATGACGTCACGGGCTGAGATCACAATCAGGCAGAATGGCCGGACGACTTTACCTGGTATATACTTACGGCCTTGAGCAGGCGATAGATAACTAGCCTGTGTTAGTAAGCACCCGCCTTGATCAAAGCGGCTTACCTGCCCTCACTTGGCTGCCCTCAGGCGAGAAGCGTCGAAACTACGATCGTGTCCGAGACCTGACAGGCGGCAGCGGGCTCGCTGAGGGCGTCCGAGTCGTTCTTGGTGACGGTCTTGGGGGAAGTGAGATGCCTGGTAAGCAGTTGCGAAACATTTTACTTTTATAATCACTATTTTGCATATCGCGCTCTTAAAAATATCATTATATGAGACTATAAAGTCATGTTTAAACCCAGGTAGGTATATTAATGATAATAGTTAAGCCGACTGACTCTGGGTGTAAAGAAACTAGTTCAGCTCTGTACTTCGACCTTTATTAACAGGTCTTCAAAGGGGTAATGCGATTCAAAAAGCGGGGGATAACTAGCCTGTGACTAAAATATGACTCCGACCAAAATAGTTTCTTTACACTCAGTCAGTCCGTTAAACTATTTATTATCATTAAAAATATCATGACAATCACAATCCAGGATGCTAATTGTTACGGATTAGTGAGATCAAAATGGTTTTATCACATTATTCTTTTTTAATTCTGCGTAATAATACTGCCTTTAAATACTGTCACTTAGTTATTTGGGGTTAACAGATTGAGAAACTCTGAAGTGAAACAACTGATAACAAATGTTCAGCTCAACACGGGGGTCGATGTGTAACTCGCACTTCCGCCATTGGATAACATACAATTAATTTGAAGAAATACTCGTGCGCAGTGTGTTTGTGCAACCAGGATGTCAAACTCGCTCAGCTTCATAATCCCTGATGTAATTTTGCGCCTCTGCTTACCGACATGAAATCGGATCTCACTTGCGACACGGCACCTGACTGTGGCGCCGACCTTTTGTTGCTTCTCAGGTTTCAGACAGTTCATGCAGGACATGGAAAATGGCACCCTGCCATCACAGCTCCAGCAACTTTTGTCTGGATTGAAAGGGTTGGTCGACGGCCTGGACGTCTCAGAACTAGCCAGGGCGGCGAGCAGAAGCGCCAGAGAGACCAGAGAGACGTCTCCTAAAAAGTCCGACAGCGACAGTGACAGCGACAGTGACAGTGACAGCGACAGTGACATCGAAGACAACGACGCTACCGCCGCCGCCGCGGCTGCCGAAGCGAGGTCCGCCGCGGCCCCCGACACCAAAGCTACTACCACCGCTCCGGACGCCCCAAAAACAGCCACCACCACCACCGCCACTGCCACCGACCCTTCTACAGCTGCTACCACAACCGCCGCCTCAGCTGAATCTTCCAAAGCAACCGTCACAACCACCACGGCTGGCGGTGCAAAAACAACCGTCACAACCACCACTGCTGACGCAACTAAAACTTCCACCACCAAAACTGCCACCACAGCTTCCACCACCGCTGCCGACGCCCCAAAAACAACCGTTACAACCACCACGGCTGATGCAGCCAAAACTTCCACTAGCAGTAGCACCGCCAGCACCACCACCGCCACCACAGGCGACTCGGCCAAAACACCCAACCCAGCCAAAACTTCCAACACAGCCGACGCAGCC